>NW_015505873.1:562630-578635 GCF_001515645.1 Sinocyclocheilus grahami
AGCACTGCATCAGTGTCTCAGCAATGGATGCTCTGCAGTGAATGGGTGCCGTCAGAATGAGAGCTGATAAAAACATCACAATAATCCACAGCACTCCAGTCCATCAGTTAACATCTGGAGAAGACAAAAGCTGGAACTAATCCAGCATTAAGACGTTTATAACTAAAATACCATAGAATCCATAATAACGCTTCCTCCAGTGAGTCAGTGTTCTGGTGTGAATCAGGAGAGAAATCTGCACAGATCAAGCAGCGTTTAAACAGCTCTAAACACATATGTGGCTGGATTCTGATGTGAGAGACAACAGCAGATGCACTTTTTCACTGGAGGAAGCGTTTTTATTTATTATGGACTCGTATTTGAGTTAGAAACGTCTTAATGCTGGATGTGTTTCAGCTTTTGTCTTCTCGTCTGCACATGATTGTGTGGGAACAGCAGGGACAGAAACACAAAACTCACTCTTAAAGACACTCTCTATTATAAAAAGTTATAGAAGTTTACATTTATGCTCGACAACCACTTTGTAGCAACCACAACTGTTTCTGAGGAGCTACATTGTTTGGTGGAAGAATACTGTGTTTATTAATATCATTACACTTTATTTGCTCTGCTTTATTTTGTGAAGCCTTACTACGAATATGGAATAACCGTTTTATAAAAGCAGTAACCCCTGTGAAGCCATGGTTTACAGTGAATTTATAACAGCTTGTGCCTAACAACACCCCTCAGCTGTTATAAATTCACTGTAAACCACGGCTTCACGGGGGTTACTGCTTTTATAAATCACTCCCTCCAGCTACGCTACGATGGGAAAGAGTCCAGAGCAGTTTTATGATGAATAATAAATAGGGAACAACTCTTTCTGAATTGTGATTAATAATGAATGTAAGAGAGCAGCTAACCGGCCGGATGATTTATCCGCCACCACATTTCATCATGCGCTACTGAGAGTGCAGAAATCCAGCCGAATGTCACTGCGTTTCAACCATAAAATCATGCAGATAGCAGCGAGCCTCGCATCCATACGCCATCTTCATAAGACAGAATGAGAATCTATTAATGGAGATAAAACATCCAGAGAACGTCATGTGAATTAATGAAGCGCTGCGGAATTTCATCTGAGAAAATACGACAGGAGAAGAATGTAAAAATGCTTAATTAACTGTACTTTACCTTCCTGAAGAATATTTACCACAGATAATGCATCTTTACTGTAAAATATAAAAAAAAATACAATATGAATGACCTTATCAGTGAACATTTAAGACATCCAACAAACTTATTTACAAAGACAACACTTTAAATTTTACTGTGAAATATTGAAAAAATACAATAAAAATGAGTATGAATTACCTTATCAATGATGCTTTATATTAATTAAAGTGTTTGTAAGCATTTTATGTCAAAAGTAGGACTCACCTTTAGGTTGAAAATGGTATTCACAGAAGTCTCTGCATGAACTACTGGTTTACATTTAATTTAGATATACTGTATGTGACCCTGCAGCACAAAAGCAATCATAAGCAGCACATTGTATGGGTCAAAACTGTACATTTCTCTTTTATGCCAAAAATCATTAGGATATTAAGTAAAGATCATGTTCCATGAAGACATTTTGTAAATGTCCTACCGTAAATATATCAAAACTTAATGTTTGATTAGTAATATGCATTGCTAAGAACTTCATTTGAACAACTTTAAAGATGATTTTCTCAATATTTAGATTTTTTTGCACCCTCAGATTCCAGATTTTCAAATATTGTCCGATCCTAACAAACCATACATCAATGGAAAGCTTATTTATTCAAATATATTGACACTTAAGACTGGTTTCGTGGTCCAGGGCCACATTTAGTTATTTAAATTATATTAAATTTACAAAGACAATACTTCAAATTTTACTGCGAAATACTCAAAAATGTATCGCACATCAGATTTGTCTTAGAAATTACAAAAGATCATTTAAAGCCATTATTGTGTTACACGAGAAAACCATGAAATAAGTATTGTAAAAATGTTAAAATTTTCTTGTTTAATTTTGTTCTTTCTTTTCTTTTTCTTTCCTTTTTTTGTTTAAAATTTTTGGGTGAACTATCCCTTTAATTAGTGTATTATTAATATGGATTTAGACGCGTATAAAGACGCGCACGTTCTGAAATAAACGTGCACTAGTGAAATAAAAATAAACACACTCAATGCACACGTCATAATCCCATAGTAGGCTAAAAATCCTTTACATACGTAAATTAAACAATATTATCGAGTAATAATCTTACAAATCAAAAACAGCCCAGCAAATAAAATTAATTAAATATCACTCACCACTAAAAGGGCTTTTTCCTGCTCTTCTTCAAAGAGAATTCCTCAATTAAATCCATCATACAAAAAATGTAATGTAGCCTACGTTATACACAAACCTGAGTAAATTTGACCACTTTGGAATTGTGAATACACAAAGATGTACTAATTTAGGAGGTGGATACTGTGAAATTACATACATGCATTATGGCATAAGATTTGAAAGCACAACTGAACGTCTATACGTTAGTCAACAGACTTTTTCTTAACAATTTGAACTAAAATTTTATTGCAACCATGTAGCCTATGAATGCATGAAAATGAGCATTTTTTCAATGAACGAGAACGTATAGAGTGTGGGCTGCTTTTGGCTTTTTCAGTCATGAGGTCCAAGTTCAATACGCTAGAAGTTACAATTTCAAAAATGTATCATTTTGTTTCTCTATTTAACAACATTCACTTACAATAGTGAAAGACGTCTCTTTCCTCAGGTAGATTGTATGTTTTCTAGCTGGATGTTGTGCTTACGATCAATAATTACATTCAATTCAATTCATATTGCTTTATTGGCATACTTACGTACGTATTTTTTAAATTAAAAAATTGTATTGTTTTAAATGAAAAGTAATAGCCTATGATGAACAAGACACCCTAAGTGCTTGCTATTTAATTCCAGCCGAAAGACATATTAATCATCCATTTTTACTTTAATACAAACATGTAGGCCTATTTTAAATAGTTTTTAACAAACAATGTGACTTTGGAAACTAAACAGTTAAATATGAAGAGGTCAAGTGAATCCAAATATCACAAAAAGCTTACGGATGTAATTATAAGTCAGTCATTCAAGTGAGCTGCTGTTTCTGTCACTCTTCTGAGGAAGCAATTTTGGTCAGATTTTCATCTAATCTCTCTTTTTTTTTTTAAGGGATTTGTATTTGTGAGTACTTTCCTTCTTTCTTTTTTCTTTCTTTTATTTTTTTAACTCTACTGCCTTAATGGTTTGCACCATTTAACAGGCTAACAGGGCCATCGCTAGGAATTCTGGGCCCTTTGCACTGAATTTGCTGCGGGGCCCCCTGTGTTTGTGAGTCAAATGATTCACGAACCCGCTTAGAATTTCAGAAAAGCTGCGTTTCACCATCACTACATGCTTTTTAAAACTATTGCATGTGATGTCGAAATTGGAAAATGAATGGCTCTTGTGATCTGGCTTTTGCTAGTGAATCGCCTGAACTGAGTGATCGGAGTCACGAGTTTGAATCAATCGGAGCGGTTCCAGCGTAAATGACTCACTCAATTGAATCAGTTCGTCTGTTCCTCTGCTTTTCAGTCATGTTTGCACGACACTGTCAGCACAACTCGCTAGTTTTATGACATTAACTGGAATAAGTGGAAAAAGCATTGATGTTTACAAATAAAATATCCATATTTCCATTCCAAAGATAACATCCAACACAAATCTACGAACATATTCAGGTGAGGTAAGGCAAAACTAAGCTTCTCCTCGTTATCAGTCCACCTCGGCCGAACCGGCACATCAAACACCTCTCCAATAAAATCCTTTCAAAGTCATATAGTGGAGCTGGTGCTGTTAATATTTGATCAAAGGCCAGTAAGTGATTTGCCGGAGGAGTCGGACCGCGGAAATCCTTCGCCAGGCTGCGTCTGCTTGGAGTGTTGTAGATGCTGGCGTCTGATCCAAGAGACACCGGAGCAGACTTACCGCTTTCGTTCGAATCAAAAGACACCAGACTGGATTTTTTTCTTTCGTCTAAACTGAGAGACACCGGAGTGGATTTATCTCTTTTGTTCGAACCAAAAGACACCAGAGCGGATTTATCTCTTTCGTCCAAACTAAGAGACACCGAAGCAGATTTATCCCTTTCGTCCAAATTGAGGGACAACGGAGCAGATTTATCTCTTTCGTCCAAACTGAGAGACACCGGAGCAGATTTATCTCTTTCGTCCAAACTGAGAGACACCGGAGCGGATTTATCTCTTTCGTTCGAACCAAAAGACACCGGAGCAGATTTATCTCTTTCGTTCGAACCAAAAGACACCGGAGCGGATTTATCTCTTTCGTCCAAACTGAGAGACACCGGAGTGGATTTATCTCTTTTGTTCGAACCAAAAGACGCTGAAGCAGATTTATCTCTTTCGTCTGAATTGAGAGACACCGGAGCGGATTCGTCTCTGTCGTCTGGCTCGCTGCGCTCCTGGATGGAGCTCATGAACGGTTTGGGGAAGCTGTCATTGCGAACAGGCGACGGCTCACGGTTGATATGCATGAACACCAGGCTACAGCTGCACGCCGGAAGTAATTGCACATCAACGGAGACACGATCCATGGGTAAAAATGCCATCTGGATGCCCGCCGGACGCAGCAGGCTATCGTAGGACAGGCTTCCCATCCGGCCGCTGAGGACACTCTGGGGGATTTCTGCACACTGTGATCCACGGCGGCTGGAGTGTTTGAGACTCAGCAAGCGTGAGTTTAGAGCCAGAGCAATTGCGTGATTTGATTCTCGGACGGCAGCAGGATGGGTTCAGACGCGTGTTCCTGGGGAACCTGCAGGGAAATCCTCGACCCCATCTACAGCGACAGACAGAGGAACATCTAGAAGAACGTGCAGCCAGTTTCCAGGAAAACATCCAAAGCAAGGAATCTTTATGGCCCCTTCACACCAAGAAAAATAACTATAAAGATAACTATAACACTGCAAAAAATGATACACAGTACTTATATTATGTCATATATTATGTCAACAAAAACTTTTTGGATGCGATTAATCACGATTAATTGTTGCCCATCACGACACCGTTTTCTAGTATAAATATCTAAACATTCTTGAATCAAGATGCATTTACTTGACAAGTAAAATGATTTAAGATATTAAGTCTTGTTTTCTAAAAAACATTATCAAAATTTTGTTAGCTTTTGCTTAAAACAAGCAAAAATATCTGCCAATGGGGTAAGAAAAATAATCTTAATTCAAAGACTAAACAAGATTATTATTTTTTAAGTATTTTTACTATACTGTCTTTATATATATAGATAATAAATATACACAGTACACACACATATATTATATAAACAAACTTTTATTTTGGATGCGATTGCTATAAAGAAATTACTATAAATTACAGCACAACTATAAAGATAACTATATTAGCATCCACACCAGCGGCCAATATCGTCTGTTTATTCTAAGCGCACGCTTGCCTACCGCTTTAAATTCTCGAGCTCTTTATAGCAGGATGGATTCTGATTGGGTATCAATGCTTGTACTGTTAATCAGCTGGAAAAAAACATTCTGAAAGTGATTCAAACTATATCGTTTCTCTGTGCCTTTATCGTTTTAGCTGTAGTGTTGGCTCTGCTATTCTTTAATATTGAGAACGATTTTTAGAACTATATCTTTATCGGTATCTTTATAGTTATCGTCCTTTGTGTGAACGGGCCTTAAGGCTGAATACGCTACACAACTTTTAAGACACTAGGCATCATACACTTACCGACTTTGTAAATAGTGACAAAGGAAAACTGGACATCATACACTACACAAGTGAGGATCATACACTAGCAGACTTTGAAGTTGTTTCGATCACAAGAACTCAGGCAGAAACTTGCGCCTTGCTGCCAGGAGACGATTGACAAATGAGAATAATATGTACTATAAAATCGGCTGAAAATATCAAACATGTTTGATATCCTCCGACTGGTTAGAATCAGAGTCTGAAGCTAAAGAAATCGGCGTCTGTGACCATCATACACTACGTGATTTCCTATGGAATCTGTCAACTCAAATCTGCAGACTGACTTTGACTTTTGGCAACTAGCGACAACTTCTCCAGACTGTAAATCGGTGGAAATCGGGGCAAAAATCGGGTAGTGTATTACAGGTTTTAGAAGTCAAATTTATTTGTATAAAGCTTTTCACAATCCTTTTTCAAAGCAGCTTTACAGAAAGTCATACTGTTATGTCTTAGAGCTTTACCATACAGCCACATGATGGATTCCTCTGGACTTACACCTAGATTTATAGTATTTACAGTGTTGTCTAGGACATATATCAGTTGAACAGTGACTCAAACACACATCTGAGCATTCAGAGGCAATTTAGAGATTTCGATTTTGATCGGTTTCATTCGGTTAAGAGATTCAAACGTTGGTTGGTTTGGATCGGTTAAGAGATATAAATGTTACATTTTGTTCAATGAAGAGATTTAAACATCAGTCAGTTTTGTTCCATTAAAGAATTAAATGTGGGTCTGTTTCGTTCCATTACGAGATTTAAATATCGGTCGGTTTCGTTCTGTGGCGAAATTTTTATGTTGGTCGGTTTTGTTCCATTACGAGAATTAAATGTCGGTCGGTTTTTGTTCTATTACGAGATTTAAATGTCAGTCGGTTTTGTTCTATTACGAGATTTAAATGTCGGTCGGTTTCGTTCCATTACGAGATTTAAATGTCGGTCGGTTTCGTTCTATTACGAGATTTAAATATCAGTCGGTTTCGTTCTATTACGAGATTTAAATGTCGGTCGGTTTCGTTCTATTACGAGATTTAAATGTGTATATATTTCGTGTATATATATATATATAAAACTAATTTAAAATATAACAAAACATTATATTGATTATAAAATATATATTTTAGAAAAATATCTCAATGGTACTAAAATAATGTACCAAAATAACTATTACTAAAACAAAAAAGGATAAAAACTATATACATTTATATTTAAAAACTCGACAATAAAAATGACAAAAACTTTCACTAAAATTAAAATATAAACAGAAAATATAAAAATAAAATGCAAAATATTGAAACAATCTATAATATTATCTCAGTTATACTAAAATAACACTGGTACAAACTACTCATGATTGAAATGTAAATTGAAAACTAAATGAAGCTATTTAAGCTGTCAATATCTCTTTAAATATAGCGATTCTAATTATTAAATTTTTTTTTTAATCAGAGCAGTATTTATTTGTCACCAAAACCTGATGTACATAAAACTCATTTAACTAAATAGTTTGCTATAAAAAAAGAGAACAAAATGAAGCATACAGACTCCAAATGACACGATAAAATGAATCAGAATCGCTTCAGAAAGAACCTGTTTAAAAATAGTTACTGGATCGCTGCTGGAAAATTAAGACATATATTACATTATGCTGATATATCTTTAGGCTTCAGTGTGTTAGTAAATTGACAGTTTCTTTATCCATATAACTGAGTGGTTTTATAAAGCACAGCTGAAGAGTAATGCTGCTGAACGCAGGTCAGGTTTGATGTTTAATCTTATTCATTTATTCACAGCCTTGATGCACCACAAATTAAGTATTTATGGGCATAAGTACCTTGCCCGGGAGTTTTTGAGGGCTCAGTTTGTGGGACTCTGGGTGATGGAAAGGAGGCTGAATGCGAAGCGGCAATCTGTCACTGAGTTTCTCAGTGTACCTGATACTTAAAGAGCAAAATTAACATCAAAAATTAACATTCTGTCATCATTTACTCACCCTGCATGCTTGTTTGTTTGTTTATTTATTTATATAGCACAGTTTAATGCAACACCAGGTTGCCCAAAGTGCTTCACAATATCACAATAAAATTACATAACAACAAGCATAGTCTCAAATAATAAAACAAATCACATAACAACATGGACACAGTTTAAAATAATTAAACCTGCATCACAACAATCCCTCATTGGTGGTTTTGTCTTCGCTAATAGATGTAAATGAAAAAAACAAGATCTCACCACTGTGTTTATTTGCCTGTCCATCTTTAATTCACTATCCAGAACGAAGCCCAAGTCTTTCACATGGGTTTTCATAAAGCCAGCCAGGTGTGTTGACTTTAAACGCTGAGTCACTTCTTGATTCTTAGGGCCAAAAACAATAACCTCAGTTTTTTTTTCATTAAGCAACAAAAAATTAGCAGCCATCCAGGCCTTTACCTCCTGTAAACAAGCTACTAACACCTTTATGGAATCTGGGTTTGACTCTCTCACGGGTAGGTAAATCTGAGTATCATCTGCATAGCAGTGAAATGATACTTTGTGTTTTCGAAATATAGCCCCCAAAGGTAGCATATAGAGGGAAAACAGCAACGGTGCCAAGATTGACCCTTGTGGAATTCCCCAAGGCATGCTGTTAGTTTATCAGGAAGAACTAGGTTTTGCCATCCTTTATGTTTGATTCACATGAAAATGCATGAAGAATATGATAAAAATGGTTAACTTTGGATAAAAGCGTCTCCTAAATGCATAAATTATGATAACTTTTGGGTATTTTCTGTCATATTTAAAGCTTTTTATGATATGATGGTCAAAGTCATGAAGAGATTACATATTGTACATATAAATATTTTTTTAAAACGATGTAAAAATTGTATTCAGTGTGCATTAAAATAACTTTAAATTAGTGCTGTCAAATGATTAATCGCGATTAATCGCATCCAAAATAAAATGTATGTGTGTGTACTGTGTATAGCCTATTTATTATGTATATATAAACACACACACACACAATATATATTTTAAAGATATTTACGTTTATACATTTATATATTCATATTCTTATATTTGAGATTATATATAAAATATATAAACATGTATATTTTTTAAATATATACATGCATGTGTTTGTATTTGAGTATAAAATGTATTTGAAACTAAATGCCAAATGAAGTTACAGTACATGCATATAACATGTATTTCTCTGACACCAAACTCTTGCGATTGCGGACAGGTATCTAATAAATATACACAGTACACATACATATAGCCTATTATGTAAACAAAAACTTTTATTTTGGATGCGATTAATCGCGATTCATTATTTGACAGCACTACTTTAATTTATTAAAATAGTTTTCAAGAAAATGCATGAATAACATG
The DNA here is from genome assembly GCF_001515645.1 of Sinocyclocheilus grahami. Taxonomy (NCBI): domain Eukaryota; kingdom Metazoa; phylum Chordata; class Actinopteri; order Cypriniformes; family Cyprinidae; genus Sinocyclocheilus; species Sinocyclocheilus grahami. Next base: position 571,843 of record NW_015505873.1, read on the forward strand.
ATTAAATGTAAAGCTTTGGATAAAAGCATCTTCCAAATGCATGAATTATTGTTGCATGGAACGTCTGAACTTTCGGGTGTCTTCTGTCATATTTAAAGCTCGAGATGTCATAACTATGAGCTATTGTTGCATGCAATTGTGAAATTTCTCTTCTTGTGTTCCACAGAAATAATAACAGCATACGGGTTTGCAACAACATCATGATTTTGACTGTGATGTAAGTGATTGTTTTACACGTGTAGAAGCGTGCTCACCTCGGTGTGATGGGACTGAAGAGCACAAACTGCACGTTCTGACAGCAGCCGCGTGAGAACGGATTCACTCCTCCCTGGAACTTCCCTCTCACCTGTGAGTGTGACGCAGTTTAGTAGAGGGAAAACAGCAACGGTGCCAAGATTGACCCTTGTGGAATTCCCCAAGGCATGCTGTTAGTTTATCAGGAAGAACTAGGTTTTGCCATCCTTTATGTTTGATTCACATGAAAATGCATGAAGAATATGATAAAAATGGTTAACTTTGGATAAAAGCGTCTCCTAAATGCATAAATTATGATAACTTTTGGGTATTTTCTGTCATATTTAAAGCTTTTTATGATATGATGGTCAAAGTCATGAAGAGATTACATATTGTAAATATAAATATTTTTTTAAAACGATGTAAAAATTGTATTCAGTGTGCATTAAAATAACTTTAAATTAGTGCTGTCAAATGATTAATCGCGATTAATCGCATCCAAAATAAAATGTATGTGTGTGTACTGTGTATAGCCTATTTATTATGTATATATAAACACACACACACACAATATATATTTTAAAGATATTTACGTTTATACATTTATATATTCATATTCTTATATTTGAGATTATATATAAAATATATAAACATGTATATTTTTTAAATATATACATGCATGTGTTTGTATTTGAGTATAAAATGTATTTGAAACTAAATGCCAAATGAAGTTACAGTACATGCATATAACATGTATTTCTCTGACACCAAACTCTTGCGATTGCGGACAGGTATCTAATAAATATACACAGTACACATACATATAGCCTATTATGTAAACAAAAACTTTTATTTTGGATGCGATTAATCGCGATTCATTATTTGACAGCACTACTTTAATTTATTAAAATAGTTTTCAAGAAAATGCATGAATAACATGATTAAATGTAAAGCTTTGGATAAAAGCATCTTCCAAATGCATGAATTATTGTTGCATGGAACGTCTGAACTTTCGGGTGTCTTCTGTCATATTTAAAGCTCGAGATGTCATAACTATGAGCTATTGTTGCATGCAATTGTAAAATTTCTCTTTTTGTGTTCCACAGAAATAATAACAGCATACGGGTTTGCAACAACATCATGATTTTGACTGTGATGTAAGTGATTGTTTTACACGTGTAGAAGCGTGCTCACCTCGGTGTGATGGGACTGAAGAGCACAAACTGCACGTTCTGACAGCAGCCGCGTGAGAACGGATTCCCTCCTCCCTGGAACTTCCCTCTCACCTGTGAGTGTGACGCAGTTTAGTGAGAATAAACTCAGCTTCCAGCAGAATCTAATGCAGTCAAACATGATCTTACCTGTTTGTTTGTGGTGCGTCCTCTCGCCACCAGCACCAGATGAAAACATGACAGACCCAAGACGGGAATGAAGAACAGAGCCGAAACGCTCATGACCGCCAGCCTTTAAAACACACTGTCACGGTACTCACCCACTGCTTTACACAAGCAAAAATCAACAAAAAAATCAACTAAATCAAACAAATCTGAGAAACAAATTAAACCTGAATGGTAATATATATTTAAAAAAATAAACAAAATGGCTAAAAATTCAACAAAAACTGAAAACAAACACTAAAGCTGAAATAAAAATAAATGAATCCTAAGTTTTAATCATTGAAAAAAAAAGACAAAAGCACATAACAAAAGTGCTAAAAATTTAACTAAAATTGGAAACCAAAACTAAAAATGAACTAAAACTAAAACTACAATAAAAATAAATTACTCCTAAATAGGAATACATAAAAAAAAAAAATTTAAATTACAAATGCACATAAAATTACTGAAAATTAAACTAAAACTAAAATGATACAAAATGAATTCTAAACTGTAATACATTCCAGGGGTCTCCAACATTTTTTGTGAGTGAGGGCTCCCTGTCTCAAGATCTCAATCGTCTCAAGGGCTACTTGTTTGATATATTCCAATACATATATATTAGTGCTGGGCGGTATGACCCGAAAATTATATCACGGTATTTTTCAAAAGTATACCGGTTTCACGGTACATGACGGTATTTTTTTTCATGCATGACCGGGTGTTAACCATATCTTCTTCTGATTGAGAGGAAATACAGCAGTATATTGACTTAGAATGCCCTATTTTACTGTCATGATGAGTGAATATTGTCAGAAAATACCACAGAAATCCTCCAGCTGAACCATAGCTAAGCTTTATCCAGAAAAGCCGCTAAAAGGGTCTGAAAGTTGCTAAATCTAGTGCTAAAGTGGCGCTGGAGTGTGTGAGACGCGGGAGCCGATGGCAGGGGACGGTGGATATTTGTGGCGGTCAATGTGGATATTGTCGATGAGTTCTTCTGTGTCATCATGTTCTATTAGTTCTACAGCTTCAGTTTCGGAAGAAATCCTCCAGCTGAACCATAGCTAAACTTTATCCAGAAAAGCTGCTAAAAGGGTCTGAAAGTTGCTAAATCTAGTGCTAAAGTCACGCTCGTGTGTGTGTGAGACGCGGGAGCTGAAGGCAGCGGGCGCTGGATATTTGTGGTGGTCAGTGTGGATATTGTGGATGAGTTCTTCTGTGTCATCACGTTCTATTAGTTCTACAGCTTCAGTTTCTGAACTTTCACGTTTAGTAACACATACAGCTGTTCCCTCACCACAGTGCAACAGTGAAAAGGGACCCCTTTCAAACAGTGTCGCGTTCCCAACCTTGTTTAAGCGACATACACCGGTATTGCGGTATTTTAAAAATGTATATCATAACAAAAATAAACACCAGTTCGGTATGAACCGGTATACCGCCCAGCACTAATATATATACGTATATTTATTTATTTTTCTCTAATATATTGATATCTTGCATTTTATGCAAAAATGCATTTTATTTTTCCCTAAATTCTGTTTTCTCCATTTGATTTCTTATGGATTCCGTGTTTTATGATTCAGTACAAATTTATCATAAAAAATGGCGTCTAGTGAAATTAATTAATAAACCTTAATCAATCTTTTAAAATGTAATCAAATGAAAATCAATTTACAACAAAACATTGCATTTTTATTTTTTATTTTATTTTATCAGACATGATGCTGCACAACAGAACTGTATAACTTATTAATAATAAAACAATAACTTGGTTGTATGTTATTCCTTAAAAATAATAATATTATTATTACTTTGAGAATTGCATTGTAGAATACAGTTGTAATATATTCAGTCATATAATTTCAAGTTAAACCTGACTTTTATTTTGACGGTTTGTCGTGAAGATCTTTCAGTTTTAGTTTTAGTTTCAGCTCTGAAGATGTGTTCATGTCTTCATATATTGAGACGCAGATGCTGAAAACACAGCGAGTCACGTGTGTTTGAGTTTGTGAATCAGATTAAACTGGTTGCTGTAACATTAATTTCAGTTGTGTGATAGGATGTTAGATTAATCCATATTGAGTAAAAACGTCCAGAGCTTATCATCATTATTAACATAAATTTGATCATAATCTCAATATGATATCATTTATCGCCCGGTGCTAATTTAGGCTATTTATTTTATATATATATATAGCAATATGTGAAAAAAAATTAACATGAAAGCGCATAACAAAATGACTACAAATTAAACTAAACCTGGAAACAAAAATTAAAACTACACTAAAAATGAAATAATGATAAATTAAACCAACAGTAATATATGAAACAAATGTGCACATAACGACACATAACAAAATTACTAACAATGGCTAAAAATAAAATCATAAATGACTAATAAAAATAAAATAACACTGGTTCAGATTCACTTCCTGAAGAGTGAAAGACTGGGGCACTTTCAGAGTATTGATGTGTTAATACCGACATGTCAGCTTCTGACTCAACCGATCACGAGAGTCCGGGGCACAACTATCTGTCTGTCTGACCAATGGCAGACGGGGCAGCAGGAGTGTTTGTGTGATCATTTTTGCTTTTCTATGCCACAATCACAGAGCTCAAGTCTCAAGTCTACTTTATTTCTACTTTCCACTACAAACAGCAGCACAATCATACAAGAATACTAAAACAAAAATCAACAATAACAGAAAAACAAAAATAACCTTGAAGAAAAATTAAACCAATTTACATCTTCCAAAAATCAGCATATCAACAGCCATAGAAAACAAATATGTTTTCAAGCGAGATTTAAAAACTTAAACATTAAAAAATTCTTTGTGCTAGTAAGGAGCCTCGCGGCTGCATTCTGGACCAATTGCAGTTTTGAAATAAGAGATTGACTTACTCCCAAATAAAGTGCATTGCAATAGTTCAAACGGGAGGAGAAAAATGCATGAATCACTATCTCAAGATCAGCAAAAGACTTCATTTTTGCAATAGTCCTCATCTGAAAGAAGCAACTTTGCACCACACACTTAATCTGATGATCAAACATTAGAGCGGAGTCAGATCAAGGACCCGGATTCCTTATTTGGGACCGCACAGAGCTGAAGGATACGTGACGGCAGCATGCGGTTCCCACAGGTTCTCCAGATGATCCAGAACATACAGCAGACCTCCGGAAAACACGGAAACCATGTGAAGAGTCAGAGACAGCAGGAAGAGGAAGAAGAAGCGATAGTTGTGTCTCCCGATGCAGTTGTTCACCCAGGGACAGTGATGGTCAAAGTCCTGAAGAGATTATATATGTGCTCTCAATCGATTAAAAAAATTAACTAACAATTAATTGCATTAAATATGCATTTAATGGCATCTTTGGTAGCCTATTATTAATGAAGACAAGTATAATTGATACCAATACTGCTACCGATGTCTCCATAAAATACATTTTTCAACATTACAGTATAATTGAAAGCCATTATTTTAAACATTTAATAGGCTTTGAAAAATAGTGAACTTAAAACATCACATTACAGACTAAACTGTATATGCATAAACTATAAATTCAATATGGATTCATCTTTATTCAAGCTACAAGAGTGAATCAGCGAGCAGAGTAGTGAGTGATTTCTTATTCTTTTTTTCTTTGACTTTAAAAGGAGCGCTGTATGTTCAAAAGCTGACACACATCCAATTTTCTCCCAACTCGGATTTTCTAATTATTGGTGCATTCAAGGCCTCCTGGGAAGTTTGTATTTGAGAGTTGACAAGTCGTAATTACGACGTCAGATGCATTTAAGTCTCTTTGTTTGGAGCAAGATGGTGTTTTAACTATTCAACATAAAATTCAACTATTTTTTTTACCTCTACATCTACAAAATGATGAATAAAGAATGTGCATGATTGTGTTTTTTGCTTTTTTCTGTTTTTATTCAATTTATGAAGAATCCTTATTCTATGGTAATTATACAATAATATAATATTTTGCATATGTAACTTGTATAGTTTTATTGTAAATGACAAAAAAAATTATAATTTTATTAATTTCAACAAATTTACCATCAATAAAGACGCTGCATATCTACAGTCTTTAGCTGCATCCATTTTTTCACTGACGCCCCAATTTGGAAACTCGGGGCTTAAATAAACTCGTAATAACAAATTTGTGGTGGCGTTCATGTGCGTTCAACTTGTAACGATCTATCTGACATGACTTGAACACCATAATTCCAGACTGTATTTACGAGGTCACTCGCCAAAAACGGTCATTTTGACATAATTGTGTGTTTTGTCCGTCAAAGCGCTATTGGCGCAAGTGCCAGTACTGAATTAACTTCTCTTTTGCATCTTATCATGCTTGATAGCCTGTTCACATAGTCTACTGTAACGCTAGAAAAAAGATGCCAGGAAAAAATGGATGCTACGTAAAAAAAAATGTTTTGTCTCAAAAAGAGATCACGAATCTCTTACGATTCTGGACTAAACAAAATAATGTGTGAGAAAATATTATCGCTGCAGTCTATTTAAAAGAGTTTAATTAATTTGATTGAATTATTAAACATGTTAATATGCATGTATTTAATCCACCAATTCTTAATATTAACCATTTGAAAAAGTGGTTTGAATGAATGACTCAATGACTCATAAATAGGCTACTTCACTCGTTTCATTACTGGATGAATCAGTGTTTTTGAACGAATCTCTTGAATGAATGATTCAATGACTCATAAATAGGCTACTTCACTTGTTTCATTACTGGATGAATCAGTGTTTTTGAACGAATCTCTTGAATGAATGATTCAATGACTCATAAATAGGCTACTTCACTTGTTTCATTACTGGATGAATGAGTGTTTTTGAACGAATCTCTTGAATGAATGATTCAATGACTCATAAATAGGCTACTTCACTTGTTTCATTACTGGATGAATCAGTGTTTATGAACGAATCTCTTGAATGAATGACTCAATGACTCATAAATAGGCTACTTCACTTGTTTCATTACTGGATGAATCAGTGTTTATGAACGAATCTCTTGAATGAATGACTCAATGACTCATAAATAGGCTACTTCACTTGTTTCATTACTGGATGAATCAGTGTTTATGAACGAATCTCTTGAATGAATGATTCAATGACTCATAAATAGGCTACTTCACTTGTTTCATTACTGGATGAAT
>NW_015505873.1:580100-581954 GCF_001515645.1 Sinocyclocheilus grahami
GTTTTTGAACGAATCTCTTGAATGAATGATTCAATGACTCATAAATAGGCTACTTCACTTGTTTCATTACTGGATGAATCAGTGTTTATGAACGAATCTCTTGAATGAATGACTCAATGACTCATAAATAGGCTACTTCACTTGTTTCATTACTGGATGAATCAGTGTTTATGAACGAATCTCTTGAATGAATGACTCAATGACTCATAAATAGGCTACTTCACTTGTTTCATTACTGTATGAATCAGCGTTTTTGAACGAATCTCTTGAATGAATGATTCAATGACTCATAAATAGGCTACTTCACTTGTTTCATTACTGGATGAATCAGTGTTTTTGAACGAATCTCTTGAATGAACGATTCAATGACAAACACATTTTTAACAGTCACTTGTCGCCACCTAGTGGAGAAACGATGCAATCGACACAAACGTTATTTGAAGCGCCAGTTACTTTCAGAAGATGACTTGCTCTATTTTGATCGCTTCCATAGACATCAGTGTTTATATCTGAACTATAAACTTTCACCTCAGTATTTCTGTGATTATACAAATGTCTGTAAGACAGTAATAATGCTGTGTAGTTGAAAAGACTGTTTGTGAAGCGGTTTCTTACCTAAACATGCTAACTGCTCTCTCTGTCAGCGGCAGCGCGAACACAGATCTGAATGTTCCTGTAAGACTTATTCAAAGGTTTAATAGACACAAGCGAATCGCTGTCATGGGATCGTGTGAGTGTTTGAATCGAGATCACAATCTTTTAACGATTAATCGTGCAGCTCTTCGTTAAACTGAAAATAAATAAATAAATGCACAATTAACGTGTTAATGTTGATAGCCCTAATATATCTTAATTTTATTCATGATTTAGCAGCTGATGTCATGGCGCTCGTCTCACCTCCACGCAGTGATCGCAGACTATGAAATATAAACACCAATTGTGAGATAAAAAGTTGCAATTACCTTATTTTATATATATATAGGGCCAGGCAGGTTTGGACAGCTTTTTTCCTTAAATAAATGAAATAATTGTTTCAAAACTGCATTTTGTATTTACTCGGGTTAACTTTGTGTAATATTAAAATTTGTTTGATGATCTGAATCATTCAAGTGTGACAAATATGCAAAAAATAAAAAAAACAGGAAAACGTTTTCACACCACTGTAACTGTGACTTTACGTGACATTGTTTTACTGACGTCTTCCTGTGGCTGAAACACCACATCTATAACTGACAGAATTTGAAAGCTGATACTTTATTTCTGTTTAAAAGTGACAAAGCACAAAACTGCGATTATTGGATGGCAGGCACGCTACGAATAATGAATGGAATTAAAGACGTGAAATAGGCTATTTCCAAGCATTTATACTGTCCTTCCAAGCAAGATGTTCTTTTAATAATCCCAGATCATATGTAATATTTTACTGCATGATTACATGCTATACAGAAATATATTTTTTATCAGATGAATTACTGTCGGCAGTGTGGTACAGTCTACACCGAGCTTCGCGATATCACTTATCCTGCCCGAAAAGACCATAAATATTAGTAATAATGAACTAACAGACATGAATCCTAAAAACTAATAATGTCCGAGCTAGAGATGTAACGATTCAACAAAATGAGATTTAAGACAAATTATAAATTAAATGTCTTTTTATTATTGCTTGGACAAAATGCTGCACATGTCTTTGTGAAATTTAAATGTAACACTATAATAATATACTAATATAGCACTTGTAAATTATTGCTCTTTTGTTGGTTTTGATTGCTTCTATTGTCCTCATATGTAAGTCGCTTTGGATAAAAACGTTTGCTAAATGACAAAATTTAAATATAATGTAAATGTAAATAA
>NW_015505874.1:0-3367 GCF_001515645.1 Sinocyclocheilus grahami
CTGTGATGCCTGATTACTGGATTAAATGTGACCAAGGATTTGTTTTTGAAGATTATTGGATCAGCACATATTTATAGCTTTACTAACTGAGTGCCAAATAAATTTAGTAAACAACCAATCAGAACACAGTACCGAAATGCTTTAGAAACAGCTGTAGTGTTTTGCCATATTCTCAATTCATTTTTATTATTAAATGTTGTCATATTTTGTGCTGTCCCTTATCACAAAATGATCAAAACTCCACTTTGCACTTCCGTCCTTTTGAGGGCACTGCATGCTATGTTATTCCCTAATAGTGCACAAGAGTATACACTAGTATTTCCCTACTTAAGAGGGAATTATAGTGTAGACCCTAATACATAATTTAGGCAACAATATAGCATATACTCTTTATCATACTTAAGGGACTCCAGTGAATACTTTAAGCCTGAAAGTTTAAGAATTACTATAGTGTAACTCTAGTGTGTCCTATAATTAATTTTAGTGTATACTTAAGAGGAAGATTTAACTAGTATTCTATGGCACAGATGCTAAAATTATAATACTAGTATATTTCAGGGGACACTACAGTGATCCTATTCATATTCTAGTGCATACTCAGTGGGATACTACAATTGGAACTAATCTATAGTGAATAATCGAGTGCATACTTAAGAGGACAATATGGTGCACTAGTTCACACTTTCATTAAAACTCAAGAATATAACTTAGTACATACTTTAGTGTATAGGGTAATATTTTAGGTTCAATAATAAGGTTCAATTTAACAAAAGTTAATGCAATAGTTAAGAAAAAGTAAAAATACTTTTATAGTATTTATTAATGTTGGTAAATGTTAATTTCTACATATATTTCAAAATTTCAAATTTCAATTGATTAACAAGTTAATGCATGTGTAAATGCATCAATAAATACAAAAACAAATTAATAGGAGTATATTTATGAATTAACATGAACCTAGATTAATAAATGCATAAAGTAAATTAATAAATACATGCACCAATAAATCAACAAACATATGTAAATGCATAAAATAAATGTGTAAATGTATAAATAAATGCATAACTAAATTACTAACTAACTAAACAATTCACTGTTAGTTAACAATGAATGGTACAATATTTATGAAATAACATTAACCCAGATTTATAAATACATAAAAAAAATTGCATGAATACATGCATCAATAAATCAACAAATATATGTGTAAATGCACAACTAAACAAACAAACAGATTTAAAATAAATGTTAACCAAATGTTAAACTTGTAAATCGTTACCGTGAATATTCTTTTTGCCTGGCTTGAAAAAAAAGTTTCCAATCTAAAAATGAAGCAGAGGTTAAGATGACGTTACACAAATACTGGAGCATTCTCAATAGAAGAGAGCAGAAGACACCTGGAAATGAAATCAACAGGAAGCAAGAACACAGGCAACTACTAAAGAGCAGTGGTGTGTTTGAACATCATCGAGATGGCAAGAGACAAAACTGCAGGTGATTTACAGATCTGCTCACTGAAGCCAGGTCTCGACCACACACTCAGCAGGTCATGAATCGCATGTGAGCGCATGTGTGTTTTGACAGCGCGACAGAATGCCAATCATAACGGGGACGACTAAAAAGCCTGAAGTGAAGTGCACATCCTTGTGTCTCCACCGGAGTGGAATGAACTTCAGTCAAGCTGCATCACATCACATTGCAGATACGTCCGTCCCAGAGAGACCGACTGCATGCTGAGCTTATGGAAGATAGAGTTTGACAGTGGGATTTCTGATTGCGTCTCGCGCTGCTGTTTTGATACGCGTAGGAAGACAGGACAATGTAGAAAGCTAAATCAGGTTATGAGTTTTGAGGCCAGGACTCAGTCGAAACAGGAAGTTAGTTACTGAAGTTAACTAACAAAAGAAAATGCTGGTGCAATCTTCACAAAGATGGGGAAATTTTTTTATTTCAACACTACAAAGACCTGAGAAATATAATTTTTCATTTGGAACATGCTGTCAGGGGTGAAATATATCGGCGGCGCTGCATATGGGTGCAGAAATGGAGGTTTCTGTATCAGGTGGCATAAATAAAGACTGCTGTGGGTGGCACAGGATGCGGTCCATCCCCATATCTCATTCCTCAGCTTTCTGTTCAGTCATATTCAATGTCAAATACAACGCCCATTTCTGGCTCTACCTGCGACGGAAGAAAGCGAATGTGTGTCTGTGTGTGTTTCTTTGCCTTCAGGCTGCCTGGGAAACACGCTTGGGTTGCTGTTGAGCGCTCAAGTACCTGTAGAGACTCACTAGAGGACGGAGAAACAAGAGAGAAGGTGAGAGAGAGAAAGAAACGTGGTAAATACAAGACCAGAAGCTGCCAAGTCTGACGGTATCTGTCACAATGGCTCTCTCTTAAGCAGCGAGAACATGGACAGATCCTCTCACTAAATGCGTCTGGTGAAAGACAGACTCTAAGGGCATTTTCACATCACATTTTTCCTGGAAGTACTTCAGAAATCAAATCTGGTGTGCGGTATTTTCTGTCAGCTGTTTAGAAACTGAACTAGCGAGGTCTGATTTCTTATAAGCCAGCTCTTTTCAATGAATTTGTCAGATGAGTAAGCAAATAGGTCTGAATCGGTTTGTGATTCACTTTGAATCCGTTTGGGACTTAGACCAAATCATTATGAATTAATTTGTGGTTCAGCCCTAATAGTTTCATGATTTAGTCTGAAACTAATTGCGATTCCAGCCAAATCAGTTTATGGTTCATTCTGTATCGTTCATGATTCAGTTCAATCAGTTTGTGATTCAGCCCGAATCGGCTCATGATTTAGAGCCTGAATCGCTTTGTTGTTCAGCCCAAATCACTTTGTTATTCAGCCCAAATCAGTTCAAGATTCTGAATCAGATCGAGATTCAGAGTAAACCAGTTTGTCATGGTTAATTCTGAAACTGTTGGCAGTCAGGTCATGGCTGAATCTGAATCATTTGGACAGTTCACCCATGCACTGACTCCCTCTGTAAGACTGCTGTTTAGAATCAAAACAACTGAGGTCTGATTTGTGAATGAATAATTCTTTTGAAACTGTTCTTTTCCATAAATTAAACGTGTAACCAAATAGGTCTGAATCCGTTTGTGAATTAATTTGATGTTGATTCATTTAATCATTGTGTGATTCAGTCCAAAAGGTGTTAGTATCAGTCCGAATCAGTTTGCAATTTAGCCTAAATCAGTGTGATTCATATCGAATCAAACTATGATCCAGTCTGAACTGCTTTGAGATCTAGTCAGAATAAGTTCATGGTTCAGTCTGAACAATTAGCTATTCAGTCTAAATCAGTTCATGTTTCAATCTGAATCATTTGGCCATTTTATTCAC
>NW_015505874.1:6864-9501 GCF_001515645.1 Sinocyclocheilus grahami
ACACCTCCACAACAACTTCAAAGCAAAGACAGTGTGTGTGTGTGTCTGTGCCTGTAGAGGCCACCTGCTCAGTCACCGATCCTGAAAGCGGTCTGGGATTAGAGGAGACACACACACACACACACACACACACAGTCCAAAGACAACGCTTTTCATGTTCGCGTGTGTGGAATACCACTAAGAGCACTGCACAGTCTTATTTTCCATCCTCAAAGACGCAGAGACAGAGGTGCATAAAAGCAGACGTCTTTATTCAAAGAGAGAGCACATCAAAACAGTGGAGTCACTGAGAAATCTCAGATGGGCTCGAGTGATCAGACTAATGCACAGACTCTATTACGAACTCACAGCAATCAGCGCAGCCTTTGAACCTCTGTCCCATTACAGGACGTGCGTCGTCTCAAAAACGCAGTGGCATTTACCGCTCGATAAAGAGCAGGACGGCATTCAGATTGTGTGCTGCGTGTACCTTTAGTGCTGAGGGTTTTAGACGTCAGCTCCAGCGTGTTCAGCATCTCTGTGCCGATATTCTCCAGGGTGATGGTCAGCTGCTGCGTCTCTCCGTTAAACAGCTGCAAGGACACGCTGGTGGACAGGTCTTCACTGGACAGATGAGCAGACCTGGACCAAAACAAAAAATACAAAGCATAAAATCTTTAAATGTTTATTAGGGGTGTAAATAATTGCTTTGACAACGATTCAGCTGTGAATCTTTACGTGATGCATCACAACATTTTGTCACAGTTTGATGGGATTTTTTATATTTTGGCAGGATTCTAAATGCATAAACTTAAAAACTTTCAAAGACACACTGAGGACACAAACGTACAGTAAATGCAGGGACAATTTAAAGCATAGTGGGGAAAAAAATAAAGTTTCACTTTAAAAAGCTCAAAATGTTATTAAGGACAAGTACTTTTGATTGCTTTGCAATAATTTCAGAGTGTGCCTGTGGAGAAAAGTGTCTGCTAAATAAATAATTGTAAAACACAGGGTATTATTATAGTAATTATAATCAATTATTAATTTGCATACTCATTATATTGAAATAGCATTCTCAGATTGAAGCCTTTACATCCCTGATGTCCTAAATATAAAATAAATAAAATAAACAAGTAAATAAATAATGAAAAATATAAGTATCTAATTAAATAAACAAATATGCAAATTATTAAGTAAACAAATAAATAAATCAAAAATATTTAAGTAAATAAATAAATGACTGGGGCAGCTATTTTGTAGTCAAAGTAGTATTGTGAAAGTATAAAAACTTACCAAGCTAGTGTCTCAATAACATGTCAATCACCAATAAAATCTTAAATAATAATAATATAACTCAAAATCATGCTAAACGTATTTGTTGGTCCAGTTAATGCATGCCCTAGAGGACTATTGTAAAGACCAGCCGGTGGCCATGTCAATAAGGTCAATGGCTCCTTTAATTGAAAGGTGGGACCTTCTTTTCTACAGCCGCTTTTCAATAAAAAGAGTCAATGGACTTTTTAGGACTTCACATGAGTGATTTCTCATGTGGCTTGTCTCCTTATATCACGTCTAGTTTAGCAATGGCATCTAGCTCAAGAGATGTGCAAAAGCACTGCAAAATTCAGACTTATCATTATAAAAGTCTTCAAAATTAGGGAACACCCTGAGGCTTGAGAAAAACCCTTAAAATAAACAGTCCATTAAAAAAAGGTGTGCTGCCAATGTTCTATTCCATCAATCCCCCCTCGATCGCTGTGTTTGTTCCACTCAGGGTGTCTAAACAACCTCTAGTAAATCGCTTAAAAGCTTTAATCCATTTTTCATGTCTTCATACTGTGCTGTTTTTGTCAAAGAGCATTTAGACTGATGTTTGGCTCTAAAAACCTCTTCAAGAAGCTCAGAAGAAAGTGAAAGAAGAAAAAATAACTGTGGACGGTCAAGCCGAAAAGAGTGTTTCATGGCAGTTTTCGGAAATATCAATTCACAGCACAACATTTGCATAAATTAACTCATTTTCCTGACATAAAAAAGACTAAAAGGAAGTAAAAACTGAACATTCAAAAGACCATTTACAAAATAAGAACATGCAAAAACATTTTAGCATTGATATCATGAATTTGATCTTAAAAACTGTCGTTTTCAGGAGGATAAACGCAATGCATGTGCACATTCCGGAGTAAATAAAGTATCAAAAAAGGCTTATATTTCTACAGTCGCCATATTTAGAGTTACGAATTCTCCTATTCATTTTTATATGAGTGGTTAAATGAGTGGTTTTGTCTCCTCCTCCTTAAAATATCTCTGACCAAACCTTTATTCCAGCAGAGCCACACTAAACAAACCAATTTCATTTCATTCTGAATGTCATTTCAGACTGACTCATTCAAGTTGAAGAATAATATTATTAATGTACTTGAGAATGAATATGTTTACAGCAGCCTCTGCAGAGTTAAATATGATTGAAATGACTGACAATCCTGTCAAATGGAATATAAGGCTGTGAATGTATATGTGTGTGTAGGCCTATAAGGAATTACTGTAATTAGCTCTGGGTGCTTTGGGATCGTCCAGAGTCTTCAGCCTGCCAAACTCTTCTCAAACAAACCATATTAAAGAAAAAATGAAAAGGATGGGGGGGGGGGGGTTTTTTGC
>NW_015505874.1:14739-19586 GCF_001515645.1 Sinocyclocheilus grahami
AGCAAAGGGTCTGAATACTTAGGATCATGTGATATTTCAGTTTTTCTTTTTTAATAAATCTGCAAAAATGTCAACAATTCGTGTTTTTCTGTCAATATGGGGTGCTGTGTGTACATTAATGAGGAAAAAAAAATAACTTAAATGATTTTAGCAAATGGCTGCAATATAACAAAGAGTGAAAAATTTAAGGGGGTCTGAATACTTTCCGTACCCACTGTATATATATATAAAATAAAAATACATTTAAAATAAATAAAATTAAAAGTAAATTAATTCATAAAAATTTGTAAGGATTTAAAAAAAAATTTACAAATAAATAAATACATTTAAATAAATTAAAAACAAACAAAATGTAAAATAAATAAAAAATAAATAAGTGTTTAAATTGTTCTCTTTCTGTTGACTTATGGTCACCAAAAGAGGAAAAAAGTGCAATTAAAAAGTATATATATATATATATATATATATATATACATACATACATACATACATACATGCATGCATACATGCATACATGCATGCATACATACATATATACAGTATATATAAAATAAAATAAAAATACATTTAAAATAAATAAGATTAAAAGTAAATTAATTCATAAAAATTAATAAGGATTTTTTAAAATGTACAAATAAATAAATTAAAAACAAACAAAATGTAAAATAAATAAAAAATAAATAAGTGTTTAAATTGTTCTCTTTCTGTTGGCTTATGGTGTTTTCTCACCAAAGGAGGAAAAAAATGCAATTAACAAGCAGATTAAATGTAAAACACATGCAGCCACCGACAGCTTTTCAAGGAC
This sequence comes from Sinocyclocheilus grahami, assembly GCF_001515645.1. Taxonomy (NCBI): domain Eukaryota; kingdom Metazoa; phylum Chordata; class Actinopteri; order Cypriniformes; family Cyprinidae; genus Sinocyclocheilus; species Sinocyclocheilus grahami. Next base: position 15,545 of record NW_015505874.1, read on the forward strand.
AGAATCACACTGTCACGCGCTCATGGATGTTATTAAAAAATAAAACACATGCACACAAAACAAATTATTCAATGTCCTCCAAGCAAAAAAGTGGTGATTAACATAAACGGCATGTGACATTTTCACAAGCCAGTTAACACATTTAACAAAATGTCTAAAATAACAAACATATATAATAAAAACCTAGTAGCAAATATTTTGTTTGGAATTGTAGTTTTCCAATTTCAACTTCCAAATTCAGACTTTTTTCAGGCATAAACCTTTTTGTAAATGTATGGTCTTTTATGCTAATTTTTGTCTTAGTGTGTGTTAAAAGTAACACGAAGAGAATAAAGAGATGCCGAAACAAAGCAGAATGAAAAGACTGAAATAGACCAATGAAAAAAAAACAACTGGTGACAGACCAATGGTTTGAGATTTTTGGGTTTTCTTCCTCTTCTCTTTTTTTTTTACACCAAACATCACATAATCAATCATCCTGATATCCATCTGATATGGAGGAGATGAAATCACTCCCAGCATGCTCTCCCCATTACCCATGGAGAAAACTGCTCTTGTTCACAGCACTACAGAGAACGGAAACAGCGTTAGCAGAATCACAGTGGCAGATGAGAGCGAGAGACACCGACAGATTGAAAACGAGATGCTTACACCTCCGTCGTGGAGGTGAGGGACGATTATTACCATGCCCTGAGAAGTCGTGCTGCTCCCCGCTGAGAGTTTTCCCGCTTTCTATTCATACTCGAGACATCATTCAGACTCCACCAAATGTGCTTTATGGGATTTTTTCATATTAGCCTGAATGAAACCATTAAACTCTGGACTCAACAGGAAAGAATAGAGAATTTTCCATTTCTCCTGATATTCGATCCGCTCAGTGCCCAATGTCTCTGTGACATGAAACTTATATCTATCCAAAGAGAACATAACATAGGGCTTTAAAGTCAAGCCATTTTACTCAGGCAATTTGGAATTTCATTTCACATGCAACATATTTAGGAGTCAAAAAAAAATATATATATATTTATATATGTGCGTGTGCTATATATGTGTGTGTGTGTGTATATATATATATATATATAATAAAATAAAATAAAAATACATTATATTACAATTAAACATACACTAATATACATTTCTATGTAATCTTCTATATATAGTAAAATAAGAGTAAATACTAAAAATTATTGTCTATTTAAATCAAAAATAAAAAATTTAAATTAATTATAATTTAATTATAAACTAATTGAAAAAAATGCATAATATAAAAAACAATATTTAATATTTACATAATAATATTATTAAATATCCAAAATATATTAAGGTTTCGGTAAAGTGGGCGTTATAAAGAAGGTGGTTGGAGAAAATACAATTACGCTCAATATTCTTTACTAAATGATTCAATGTACCATGAAATTTCACATTTTGGTTAACTTTGACTTGATTATTTTGGTACAATTTTTAATTATGTTCTAAAGCATCATGACTCAAGTGTAACGCAAGTAAAAATAAAAATACACAACTTGAAATATCAACAAAACAACACATTCGGTAGCTCAAGAGTTGTTTTTTGGATAAGAATAGAATGAATAATATATTCAATTCATATAGTAATTAGTATCAATCGTAATTGATACTTTTTTCATTTCTACATAGCTACTAAAAATACAAGAAATAAAATAAAACATAAATGTTGAATAAAATGACATATAATATATATTAAATTGATAAAACAAACAAATCAATTATCAGTGAATCAATCAACACAAAACAGTAGTTTAAAAAGCTCTTATGCTCTACTACATGACAGATATGATTGAAATATCTGTTTTGATAAACCATAAATGTTCCTAAATATAAAAAATAATAATAACAATAAAACTGGTTTTGGATGGGGATGTTTTGCAGAGATGGTGTGTGGCTGAAGGGATAACAGCTGTCTATTCCAGTGCCTGTCAATAATCAAGTCTGACTGAAGTTAGTAAAACATCTGAAATCACACAGCAACTTTAGTCAACTCCACTGTCGAGACGGACAGTAGAAACATAAACTCAAAGATCTTTCTTATTCAAACCCTGAACAGTTGAGCAGCTTTGTAATAAAGACACATAGTAAAGCAATACAGGATGTTTTATTGTATGTATTCAAAGCTTAATTAGCCATTGGCTACAATGACATGTTCAGCTCTGAAGGCTAGTTGTAAGCGCCTAACCTATAAAATACAGGTACTAAGTAAAACCTCATATTATGTGGAGGGTTTCAGTATTGTATAAGCCGTATTTTTTAAATAACTCATTTGCATTTCCTTCTTGAAAAGGTTAATTAGCTCGACTGCTAATGATCTGTTCTTTCCTTTTCTGGTCTGGATGTCTAACGGCAGACTTTTATTTCTACAAAGATCCTCTGGAAATATTTGCTCTTTGTGTCTTTTTTGTTCCCTGATCCACCAGACAAAAATTATACAAGCCATTTTCAAACGCTCCGTAACATAATCATAGGCACTTAATTAAGCAGAGAGTGAATGAAATGAATACCTAGAAAATAAATATTTTCAAAGCAGTTTCATGAATTGACATTAGAAAATGAGAGATGCAGCAGCAGGCAAATTACATTTTACAAATTAAATATACACATTTTATATATTTAAAATATTAAAATGATGTACATATATGCATATTATGTAAATATTTTATGTATACGTATAATTATGTAAATAAGATACAACATTTAATATGTAAAATGTATTTTTTCTTTGTTACTACTAGGCTTAAGATTCAATTAATTTATAATTAAATTTATATATATATATATATATATATATATATACATTATTATTTAATATGTAATATTAACATTACATAATACATACACATTTATAAGAAACAATAAATAATAAAATAATTATAACCAATTAAAAATATATTACATTTAAATATTAAAAAACAAATACTGCAAATTATTTAAAATTAAGAACTATCATTAAAATCAGTAAAAACATTTTATAATTTAAAAACATTTATTTTTATTATAAATAATAATAAATAAAAAAAACATATAGGCCTAGTAGTCATGAAGATGCTGAATGAACAGAGAGCATTGTGGTACATCGGATGTATAGTTTGACGCCACTGTAAGACACGAGGTCAACAGTAAGGTCACACTGGTTCATCCTGGCACCATTCACAGTGCCATCTGACTCAGGTTATTACTGGCAGAGGAGTTTTATCGGGTATCATGCTGATACCATCTGGGGCAGATCTGGGCATGTCTGGAACAATACAACTCACCTATGCAATCATTTTTCATTTAACACTAATACACACACATCTACAGTTAAGTCTATCCCTGGTGAGAAAGGACAAAAAACCCTTCTGGATTGGAGTTTAACCTCTAGCTGGAGCACACACCTGTGCCCTGAGTCTGCGGGTGTGATGCTCTAATGGTTATGAATCGGAGCTGCTGCTAACATAAAGACAGTAGATTCAGTCCAACAGTCACTATAACCACAGACCTGCTCCATCACTATCCTACCCTTGAGAAACAAAACTTCACCCCTGAATTGCTCCTAAAAGACTGTCTCTACAGTTTTTTGGATGAAAAGTGGGTATTCAGGTCCTTTGGGGAATACAAATATAGCTCTGTTCTAAAACTCAGGAGCTACCAGTGTTTTAAGGCATCACAGAAATGCTCTGGGTGTGAAATGTTAAGAATGTATTGCAGTGAGCTATATAATTTAAAATAATATTTTAAATGAATTTTTATAAAAATAACTACAATAAAAAAGTAAACAAAATAAAACACAAAGAAATATATAAAAATACACATAAAAACCAAATCAAATAAAAATTAAAAAGACAAATAAAATAAAACACATACAAGATCAAACAGAATGTACTTGAAATTTTATAAAAATCTTAAGATAAAAAAAATAAATATAATTAAGATAAGTTAAGCTAAGTTAAATTAAAACTAAGGCACCTCAATAATACCAAAGGAAACACATATATATATATACACAGTGGGTACGGAAAGTATTCAGACC
>NW_015505874.1:21988-23575 GCF_001515645.1 Sinocyclocheilus grahami
TATAAGAAACAATAAATAATAAAATAATTATAACCAATTAAAAATGTATTACATTTAAATATTAAAAAACAAATACTGCAAATTATTTAAAATTAAAAACTATCATTAAAATCAATAAAAACATTTTATAATTTAAAAACATTTATTTTTATTATAAATCATAATTTTAAAAAAAAACGTATAGGCCTAGTAGTCATGAAGATGCTGAATGAACAGACAGCATTGTGGTACATCGGATGTATAGTTTGACGCCACTGTAAGACACGAGGTCAACAGTAAGGTCACACTGGTTCATCCTGGCACCATTCACAGTGCCATCTGACTCAGGTTATTACTGGCAGAGGAGTTTTATCGGGTATCATGCTGATACCATCTGGGGCAGATCTGGGCATGTCTGGAACAATACAACTCACCTATGCAATCATTTTTCATTTTTAACACTAATACACACACATCTACAGTTAAGTCTATCCCTGGTGAGAAAGGACAAAAAACCCTTCTGGATTGGAGTTTAACCTCTAGCTGGAGCACACACCTGTGCCCTGAGTCTGCGGGTGTGATGCTCTAATGGTTATGAATCGGAGCTGCTGCTAACATAAAGACAGTAGATTCAGTCCAACAGTCACTATAACCACAGACCTGCTCCATCACTATCCTACCCTTGAGAAAAAAAAAACTTCACCCCTGAATTGCTGCTAAAAGACTGTCTCTACAGTTTTTTTGGATGAAAAGTGAGTATTCAGGTCCTTTGGGGAATACAAATATAGCTCTGCTCTAAAACTCAGTGAGCTGCCTACCAGTGTTTTAAGGCATCACAGAAATGCTCTGGGTGTGAAATGTTAAGAATGTACTGCAGTGAGCTATATAATTTAAAATAATATTTTTAATGAATTTTTATAAAAATAACTACAATAAAAAGTAAACAAAATAAAACACAAAAAAATATATAAAAATACACATAAAAACCAAATCAAATAAAAATTTAAAAGACAAATAAAATAAAACACATACAAGATCAAACAGAATGTACTTTACATTTTATAAAAATCTTAAAATAAAAAAAATAAATATAATTAAGATAAGTTAAGCTAAGTTAAATTAAAACTAAGGCACCTCAATAATACCAAAGGAAACATACATATATATATATATATATATAAAATAATCTGAGTTGCCTCAAAGGGTTTCTAAAATTCTAAGACACCTTGTTATTACCATAATTAAAATTACAAATCAAATCAAATCTGAGGCACCCCAATAATGCCAAGAAGACAGAGAACTCAAACAATCAATAAATCAAATCTGAGGCGCCTCAGTGACAAGAAAGGTTGCTGAAATACTTTGTTATGACCAAAAATAAATAGCTCAGATGGAAAGCGAGAATGTGTCTAATGTGAACAGCCTCTCAGAAGGCAGCTGTCAATGTAGAGAGCAGACAGCAGAGCAGCACTAGAAGAGTCTGTGTTTGATACACGATTACCTTGGTTTCTTAGGAGCGTCTCCACATGGCCGGATTCTGATAATTGGGTCTCATATGAGTGACTCATTATAATGTCAGGAAGACACTGTAACCCCTCTCAGTCTCTT
>NW_015505874.1:23613-33608 GCF_001515645.1 Sinocyclocheilus grahami
AAATACTTTTTTGCCCCACTGTATATATATATATATATATAATAATCTGAGTTGCCTTAAAGGGTTTCTAAAATTCTAAGACACCTTGTTATTACCATAATTAAAATTACAAATCAAATCAAATCTGAGGCACCCCAATAATGCCAAGAAGAGAGAGAACTCAAACAATCAATAAATCAAATCTGAGGCGCCTCAGTGACAAGAAAGGTTGCTGAAATACTTTGTTATGACCAAAAATAAATAGCTCAGATGGAAAGCGAGAATGTGTCTAACGTGAACAGCCTCTCAGAAGGCAGCTGTCAATGTAGAGAGCAGACAGCAAAGCAGCACTAGAAGAGTCCGCGTTTGATACACGATTACCTTGGTTTCTTAGGAGCGTCTCCACATGGCCGGATTCTGATAATTGGGTCTCATATGAGTGGCTCATTATAATGTCAGGAAGACACTGTAACCCCTCTCAGTCTCTTCAGTGTGGTTCTGCCTCCATTCCACTATCATTATGGGCAGGTCATGGTGACCTTCTATAGCCTAAATGGCCCTTAAGCCACCAATAAGTGGCACCATCTCGTTTCAGCTGTCTGGGTCGAATTCTAAAGTGCATTTAATATGTAAAGAGGAAAACACAAAAGATTTCTGGCAATGACATTTGCATTACAATCCCATTGCTCAGCGCAGTGCCCAAATCACAAACAAACACAATGACAACACCATGTCCACTAGGTGCAGTTTCCAGCCCAATTTTTCTGTCCTCACTGAGAGCAAAATGCCATATAAAGTGACAAAACCGCTATAAATGAAGCAATTAATTTTTTAAAGAGATCTCCATAGCGCTCAATGCCACTTTTATATGCTTCAAATATAAGTGCTCGTGCATAAAATCTGTTTCTAGCATTTTATTTTACAGTGATGAACAAAGAGAAACACCATAAAGCCTCTGCAGCGTTCTGATGTAAGATCATATTTTCTACTGTGATTCAGACATTAAAGTGTCAAGCACAGATTTTCTGAATCTGTACAAAAGTAATTAAACTAACATGCACTTAACGAGCTAGATGTCTCTTCCATAGGAAGATGAAGATGTGCGTGTGTATAATGGACTCTCCCTTCTCTCTTTCTCTACCTTTTTCTCATGTTCAATTACAAATAGTAAAAAAAATTATAAAAATAAAAATGTTGTTCTCAAAATAAGTAAGCTGCCTACCAACATTTTAAGGCATCACAGGCATGCTCCAGATGTGAAATGTTGCTAAAATCATAAGAATGTATTGCAGCAAGCACTGTTATTTAACCCTCTGAGGTTGGTGAATGTGTTGATGCATTCAGTTGCATTTTTTCCTGATAGCAGTGATGAGAACTTAAAATGCTCCATCATTTTGGGCTGTACAGATAAAAATTTATATGACAGAAAAATATAATATTTCAATAAAAAAAAAATTACATTTAAAGTTATGAATAAAATATTTTTAGAAATAAAATAAAAAAATGTAACAAAATTAAAATTATGAATACAAATGGTATTATTTATTACTTAATTTTTGAATTTTATACACACACACACGACAAAAAATTATTTCATAAAAAATAACTACAACAAAACAAAAAGAAAGGTACAAACAAAATAAAAGAAACAAAGAAAAATAGAAATTTCATTATAAATAAAAATAAGATCAATATAATATCAAATAAAAATATATAAAATAATATTTCATAAAATGAATGACAATAAAACAAAAACAATGACAAATAAACGCACACATTTTTTTTATATAAACAAAATAAAATATCAAATACAAAAGTAAAAAACTAAATTATGAAAAAAAATTCAATATATATGTATAAATATATATACACATTAAAATTATATTTCATAAAAACAACTAAAATTAAACAATGAAAAAAAACTAAATTACAAATAAAATTATAATATTTATTATTTCATTTTGTAATATCAAATCACTTACCATGTTCTCGACCCGCAGCTCAAATGGCATGGGATTATAGACCATTAACTGCACCTCACACACATCGCCCTGCACCCACTGGAAATCTGCAACACACACACAAACACACACACACACATCAATGAAAAGCAGCACTGTATAAATGCATAAAGAAAGAAAAGCATTCAGCTCTTAAAAATAAGATTCATTGATGTTGACAGGCCTGATCAATATGTTTGCATGCACCGCTCTACAAATCTCATCAAATTAAACAGCCAGCGGCGATTGTAAATATTTATTTTACTTGGGGGTACAATAATATGACCTCATATGACATTTACAATCATGCATCTGGCAGATGTAAGATATAAACTATGGAAATCAAACCCATGACCTTGGTGTTTCTAGCACCATGGTTGCTACCAGTTAAGCAACACTATATGACTCTTTTCAGCTGAATTTGGCTCTCCGTTTCTGAGTAAATCCTTCAGAGCTGGAAGCTAGCGGACTGGAGTTGCTGCACTGAGCTTTTCCATTAATCCAGAGACAGAGTCTGATACTGACAAGATATAAACTATGGAACTCAAACCCATGACCTTGGTGTTTCTAGCACCATGGTTGCTACCAGTTAAGCAACACTATATGACTCTTTTCAGCTGAATTTGGCTCTCCGTTTCTGAGTAAATCCTTCAGAGCTGGAAGCTAGCGGACTGGAGTTGCTGTACTGAGCTTTTCCATTAATCCAGAGACAGAGTCTGATACTGATTAAGCGTTTCCAAACAATGGCCCCTCGTTCCCTGGGGAGGAGATGTATTCACTGTATTATCTACAGTATGCTCACAGATTTCATGCTCAAATTAACCAGAGCCCCGTCTCACACTAATAATCATCCGCCGCTGAAGGCCATATGGAGTTTAGAACGCATGAATTATTCTCAAAGAATGAAAACCAACTGTATCTATTCTTGTCCGTCGCCTCTGAAATACGGTTACTGTTGACATTTCTCATGAATTCCATGAATCTGGAGTTCATTGTGTATTTCACACTAAAAAGAAATGGCTGTCATTGTGAAATGGCTAATATGCTGGTGAGTTAAAAAAAATGCAAAAATTACTTGAATAAAAAAAGCATAATATAGACAGTTCAAATTATTTTGGGATTGAATTTCTAATAGGGGTGTAAAATTGAATCATCACGATTAATCACATCCAAAATAAAAATCTGTGTTTACATAATATATGTATGTGTACTGTGTATATTTATTATGTATATATAAATACACACACATATATACATGTATTATGTTTTTTATATGTATATTTCTTATATATATATATATATATATATATATATATATGTGTGTGTGTGTGTGTGTGTGTGTGTGTGTGTGTATATAATTCATATTATACATAAATACATATTACACATACTATATACACATGTATGTGTGTGTATTTATATATACATATAAATATACACAGAACACACACATATATTATGTAAACAGACTTTTATTCTGGATGTGATTAATCGTGATTTTACATGTTTAATTTCTAACAAAAATAACTATATAACAGATCAAATGAATGAACGAACGAATAAAAATAAATAATAAATAAAAAAATTAGACCGGGTGATCAGTTTGTACACTATAGTAAATAAATAAAAAATTAAACAAGAAAATAAATAACAAATAAACAAGTAAATGAACAAAAGTACATAAATAAAATAAATAAGAGTAAACATAAAAAATACGAAAATAAAACAAAATAATTAATTACTAAATAAGTACATAAAGGTAAGCTAATAAAAGTACATAAATAACGTAAAATAAAATTAACCAGTAAATAAATAGTAAATCAAGAAATAAAAAGAAAAAATTAAACAAGCAAATAAAAGTAAACAAATCAATGTTTGTAAATAGAAAAGTAAATAAACTAAACTAAAAATAAATAAATAAAACTAAAATAAATAAATAAACAAGTACATAAAATAAATGAATGTAAGTAAAAGTAAATCAGAAAATAAAATAAATTAAACAAATAACAATAAATAAAATAAAAAATAAGTTAATTAACAAACGAATACAAAAAAAGTTTAAAAAAATAAAATTAAAAATGTGAAAAAAAAAGTGTGTGTGTGTGTGTGTGTGTGTGTGTGTGTGTGAAAAGTAATGGCCACCCCTTTCCTCCCTTAAAAAAAAAACAATATTAGTTAAGGGCAAACGGTTTCAATTGTCTCCAAATCATCATGGATTTTCACTTTCAAACACTATATTTTTCAGGAATCTAATAATCCATACCAAACTGGAACATAAATCCAGTGTGAATGTACTGATGGGCTACACTGACCTGACGCAGAGTAAACACCAGGCTTCAATCCTGAGGGAAATTAAAGTAGGGTTGAAAAAGGCTTCTTTATTATACAAGCTATGAAGCCCGGAGTGGGAGATGGTTTTCCATATGATGAATGCATCAGAAGACAGCACAGAGCTCTGAAATGATGAGAAGGGGACAGGACAGGCCAATTAAATCCCCCCCTTACTTATTACATCCCCCTTCAGAGAGAAGCCCATGAGGCAGTTTAAGCATTTAATTTGAGCTGGATGCCACACAAAGGCCCCGTGGCACTGCTGATGGAGACCAGAGACTCTGAGGATGAGAACCAAGCCAAAGCAATGAGACGTAGACAAATTCACCTGTTGAGTCTGATATCTGCCAGTTTAGGTCAACATGAAAAAGGCAGCTATCGCAATTCTTTTTACCTCAGTATTGCGGCATAAAAATAAAGAGCTCAAAGCTTTTTTTTAGTTTTGGTTAATATTAATACTGTAGTTTGTTCAGACTTAGTGAAATCACCTGAAAAGGAAAACTTTTTGTTGGCTCAAGGGTTCAGTTTAATCAGCAGCACGATAAATCATAAATATTTCCTTGAACTCAATAAATAATGTAAAATTGGGAAAAGTAAAAAGTCAATTTGTGATAGATACATGAGATGGGGGTTTGTTACACTCTTTTATGCCACATAAAGAGAAGCTGTGAATAAGAAAAAAAGAAACCCCTTCCAACTCAACCTTAGTTAGAGCTCTCTTCACAGAAGGACCTAAAGGAGACACTGACTTGAAGCTGTATGATACATCATTCATGCCCCATCTATACATGAAACTTACATGGAAGTGGGGTGGAAGGGAGATGGAGGAGAGAAAGAAATATATATATATAGATAGATAGATAGATAGATATCAATAAATTATATACAGGCACTATTGTCTAAAAGTTTGGGGCCATTAAGATTTTAATTTCATTCCATTAAAAATTTCATTTAATTTTATTTTATTTAATTGCGACTTTTTAACCTCACAATTTTGACTTTTTCCCTAGCAATTCTGAGTTATCATCTCACAATTCGGACTTTTATTTTTTCAATTTTGAGGAAAAACTCAGAATTTGCATGATATAAATGCATAATTCCGAGATATAAATGCATTATTGTGAGATATAAACAATTGGAATTACCTTTAAATTTTTTTCCGTGGTGCCAACAGGCTCCAATACTTCTGCTCACCAAGGCTGCATTTATTTGATCAAAAAACAGTAAAACAGTTATATTGTAAAATATTATTTCAATCTAAAGTAATTATTTTCTATTTTAGAATAGAATCTTCTGGATGTCTAAGATTTTTCACTGAGCTCTGCTGTTCAAAAGAGACCCACAAAGAACAAAGAAAAAGGAAAAGCCCTTGAGATAACCAATCATCAGTCCCGAAAGCGGTCAATGTTTTTATTCTAATCCAGATCTCTGTACAGATGAAACACAAGCACACACTGCATTAACGTCCCACCACAATGACTCACACACTCGTGTGGCGGCCGCACTTGAAGATGACAGGAAACCCTGCTCAAGTGTAGCTGACTCACCTCTCCAAACGATAACCTCCGCAGAGATTCACCATCAATACTGTATCGGTGCTGTTCTGCATTAGTGAGGAGCTCTCCTGAATGACTCACATCAAGCTGAAATTCATGTTCTTCAAACCTCTGCAGCTACATAAAAGCAGAACTGTTTACTATTATGCAGCGCTGAGTGTATGAACGCATGCAAGAAAATATGGATTATTCTGAGTTAAGCTGTCATAAAAAATGTCAAGAGTCACATTTTGGCTCCTTTATTTCGCCAATCCTTTATTTTGCCGATCCTTTATAACTGATTAAAGGTGGGGTAAGTGATTTTTCAAAAATGATTTAGAAAACCGATTCGGGCCGAATAGCAAAACAAACGTGTAGCCAATCAGCAGTAAGGGGCGTGTCTACTCATGATGTGGAGGAGAGAGCGTACAGTGCGCAGCACAGGACGGACATTAGCGAGCCAAGCGACAGAAAGATAGAGATGGCGGATAAAAAACTAAAGAGGAAACCGTCTGCGGCACAAAAGAAGGCTTAAAGCAATAAGGCAAGAAGTAGGACCCGTGTAAATATCGGATCAGCTTTCCAGCGCTGGAGAGGACTCAAGGAGCGAAAGGCCTGTGATCGGATGCCGAGGTTGCTTTGTTTCTTCTCGATGGGTGAGAAACACTGTGTCTCGCCACAACAGCTAAAGTCTGTAGTACACTGGACGCGACAAAGCGACCGTTGAAAATCATTAGAAATGTGTGTCAATACGTCATAAATAGAACGCAGCAGCAGTTTTCTGTCAGGGATTTGTCGTGTTGTGGCGCGCCGCATCCAGTGTAGACCATATATATGTGTGTATATATATATATATATATGGTGTAGACAGCATCACTGATTATAATGAGTTCTATAGTATTTTGTCGCGTCGCGCTACTCGCGTCCGGTGTAGACACGTGTAACATTGGTTTTACTTTGTTTCACAGAACTAATCGTTGCCTGGGTTGCGTACGTATGTGTGGGGCGGAGCTATCAAAATAGGGGCGAGACTCTTTTGGGGTAGGGGCGTATTTGTTTTGGTGATTTTAAATGTCAACATTGGCTACCAGAAATCGCTTACCCCACCTTTAATCAAGATTAATCGCAACAACATAATAAAAGTTTGTGTTTACATAATATAACTAAACTAAAACTACTTCCAAAAATAAAAGGCAATATGCCATTCCCAACATGCCCAAGGTCATGCAATTGCAAATGCCAGAACAAACTAGTTAAGAAGCCCTTCTAGCCTTCATTAGACGTATCTGTGCAAAAATCTCTTTATATACGACCTGTGGTTTTGGGTGTGTGTTTGTCTCCAGCAGGCCAACAGTCATTATACGGGCCCACACTGTGTTGTCGTCCATTACAGCTTCACAAACAGGGATCTGCTGGGTCTGCTGTGAACATCTGCTGGTGTAAGAGCTCCATCCCACATACACAATCATGTCAAATATTTGCCCTTTTGAGAATGTCCTCATGAAAAAAACCAAGTGGTGTTGAGATTTGGCAAGTCAATACATATACAGACGTGGACCCAAGATGCAGGATGGATGCACCTGTCAGCATCGCTGAATCCCATCTGCAGGGGTCATCAAGCTTTCAGAGCTTTTACAGTGAGTGGGGAAAACGAGAAAACCTTTGAAAGGCTGCTACATCTGTTAACTAACAAGCACCTTTTTCACATGGGTCTCTTCCCAGTTGCAACGCTGCTTGACCACTACGACGACAGCCCAGTGGCTACATTGCAGATCTGGGGAAGTGAGAGTTTTGCACACTCTGAAAATCATGGAAGAGTGTGAACTCCCCGTGTGGGAACTCCTGCAGGTCATAACAAATGTTAACGAGAGATGAATTGGCTCATTAGAAAGTGCTGATCATCAGCACGTGCACAGCGTGTGAGCAGCTGTTCGCCCACATGCAACACACACACAAGCACCGAGATACTACTCATACATAAAAGCATGCAAAATATGATATATAAATGAATTAAGGTGACCAATAAATAAGCACTTTATTCGTGTATTAATGCCTGTATTATAGTGCTGCTTATTAGTAAAAGTAAAATTAGCAAATTAGTAAAAGTAGTAGAAATAATTATTTAAAAGAAATTTATTAAATCAAATTAAAAAATATATATACATAATGATTTAAATTAAATAAATACATAAATGATTATTTAAAACACAAATATTTAAAATAAACGATGATTAAAGATTAAAGTTTTATTTTTATTTATTTATTTATTTTAAATAATTTATTTATTGTAAATAACTTTTGTATTTATTATACATTTTAAAACATGTATTTGAAATTTATTTCCATTTATTTAAAATTATTAATTTATTTAAAATAATTTAAATTATTATTTTACATAATGATTTATTGATTATTTATGTTACAGCAAAATATTATTTATGCATTTTTATATTTAATTTTATGTACTTATTTAACATGTATTTTCATTTATTAAAAATTATTTCTTTTAAATATTTTAAATAAATTACTAATTATACATTTTTAAAACCATATGTATTTTTAGGTATTTTTTTTATTCATTTAATTAAATAATTATTTATTTTAAATATGGATGTATGAATGAAAGCAGGAATGAAATCATGAAAGAATGCATGCAAGAAAAAAGAAAGAGTGTGAAAACTCCCCTTTCCACTGATATGGCCCCTTTAATTTGTCCATATTCCTGAAACTGGACTGCTTGTACAAACCGCTGAAACAGCATCAGGCTGAGACAAAGTCCTGATAAAGATGTTAAAGAGTGTTTAATGCCTCATTACGTGCGTAATGAAGGAGGAGATATCTCTCTCTCCCTACAATAGCCATCCGTTTAGGAGACAGGATAAAGCGCTCTCCTCCTGCTGTTCCGCTGAAAGACACACAACTCCAGACACCTGCACCGCTTCTGAGATCTGTCCATGCTGAGAGCCGGAGGATATCTGCCCTTTGGCTCTTCTGAAAACACAGTTTACCCTATGAGATATATCTCATTCCACATAAAACCACAAAACAACCACAATGCTGAACAATTACCGCTCAAGAGCTCAGATTTCAGACAATATAGTACAAATATGCACATCCATATACAGAAGAAAAAAAAATGTAGAAACTTAAAAATGTCCAAATGTCAATGCACTGGATTAGAGCTATTTGCTAGGTTTTTAATTATAAAACAGTAGATTTAGTGCTGAAAATGAAAACATGAGAACTGACTTCTCAACTTCTCAAAAAAATCATCAAAACGGAAACAAAAATGAAGTGAAGTTAGGGAAGATCTAGAATTTAGTTTGTGGATGCCATTTTGATGTTATATCAAATGAAATGACATTCAGATACTATGTACTTTTTCAGTTTACTGTATCTATTTCCAGAAAGTTACACCAGGCAAAAGCAGCACGGCTGGTTGAGTTCATGAACCGATAGTGCCGACAGCAGCCACACGGATCAACATGGGCTAGCTGATCAAATTATCTCACTGGAAGGAAACCTGCATGGAATGCTAGACTAAACAGAAACACTTTTACTTGAAGTCAACATGAAACAAAAAATTTGATTTTTAATGCTAAGAATAAAACACCTATGCCATGTTTGGTATCTATTGGATCTAAATGATAGTGTATTTTATATGTTGATATCTATGCAACATATTAGTGTTCTAAGAATCTTTAATAGTTTTTGCATCAACACCCAATCCAGTTACACTGAACAAAATTATAAACGCAACACTTTTGTTTTTGCCCCCATTTTTCATGAGCTGAACTCAAAGATCTAAGACTTTTACTATGTACACAAAAGGCATATTTCTCTCAAATATTATTCACAAATCTGTCTAAATCTGTGTCTAAAGCACTTCTCCTTTGCCGAGATAATCCATCCACCTCACAGGTGTGGCATATCAAGATGCTGATTAGACAGCATGATTATTGCACAGGTGTGCCTTAGGCTGGCCACAATAAAAGGCCACTCTAAAATGTGCAGTTTTACTGTATTATACATTCAAAATGCCATCAATAAAATGTACCTGTGTTCGTTGTCCATAACATATGCCTGCCCATACCATAACCCCACCGCTACCATGGGCCACTCGATCCACAACGTTGACATCAGCAAACCG
>NW_015505874.1:33713-38820 GCF_001515645.1 Sinocyclocheilus grahami
GAGACGGCTTATGGTAGAGAAATGAACATTCAATTCACGGGCAACAGCTCTGGTGGACATTCCTGCAGTCAGCATGTTAATTGCACGCTCCCTCAAAACGTTCGACATCTGTGGCATTGTGCTGTGTCATAAAACTGCACATTTTAGAGTGGCCTTTTATTGTGGCCAGCCTAAGGCACACCTGTGCAATAATCATGCTGTCTAATCAGCATCTTGATATGCCACACCTGTGAGGTGGATGGATTATCTCGGCAAAGGAGAAGTGCTCACTAACAAAGATTTAGACAGATTTATAAATAAAATTTGAGTGAAATAGGGCTTTTGCGTACATAGAAAAAGTCTTAGATCTTTGAGTTCAGCTCATGAAAAATGGGGGCAAAAACAAAAGTGTTGTGTTTATAATTTTGTTCAGTGTACATATGCACAATACAATGCTCGTAGACAAAGAGTCGTAAACTGTCCCTCCGAAGGTTTAAGTCACCATTGGCTCACTGAGCCCTGGAGGTGTGACCTCCATAGAAGTTAAAAGGCCTCACATCCGTGAACCGCTGCTCTTCTCTCTCTTCTGCTGTACTGAATGCTCTTACTCTCGGATGTCCAGCCCGACCACAATCAGCCAGCAGGACTCCAAAGTTGCAACCAGCCATGTTGCAACTTTCCAGCTGGGAGAAAACTCACCCCACCACAACAGAATAACATCTTTGGAGTTCATCACTCTTCAAACCCGGAACAACATGATCGCAATTCCAACACCATAGAACCTTCAAACCATCAAGACTTTCATCTGAGACTGCATCCAGATGGTCGTTCATGGCCAAGGCAATGTAAGTATCGTACATTTAACTAAACGAAACGGAGGTATAGTATAAGCTGTAGACCCCGTTCTAAAACGGCGCTGATGGTGGTTAACGGACTCATTTTCCATAGCTGCTTTCTCTGGTTTCTCTAACTGTTTAATTCATCCACTTTAACTCCCTTTATACATATGCACGAATGAGTATGTTTGTTAGACTAGTTATGTGCAACAGATTAAAGGGGTCATATGACGTTGCTAAAAAAAGCAATTTGTGCAGTTTAAGGTTTCTATTATTTTATCATTGTTTTAATTATTTTCCACATACTGTGCATTATGTGGTTCAGTGGTAGAATTCTCGCCTGCCACGCGGGAGACCCGGGACTGATTCCCGGCCAATGCAAAAACAGCCTCCTTTGGGGAAGTCGTGGCCTAATAGTTACAGAGTCGGACTCGTAACCCAAAGGTTTGTAACCCATTGTAGGTGGGGGAAGTGAATGCACAGCGCTCTCTCCCACCTTCAATACCACGACTGAGGTGCCCTTGAGCAAGGCACCGAACCCCCAACAGCTCCCCGGGCGCCGCAGCATAAATGGCTGCCCACTGCTCCGGCTGTGTGTTCACAGTGTGTGTGTGTTCACTGCTGTGTGTGTGCACTTTGGATGGGATTTGGTGTCCCAGCGCGATGAGACAAAACCAATAAAACCCATTACAAACGAGGCATTTGTTGCATCCAGTGTGGACATAATTACTGATTATAATGACTCATATTCTCTTTTTACGCGTTGCATTGCGCCATAAAACCATGTCTTCATTTGTGATCGGAGAAACGACAAACAACAAGCGCAACTCTCCACTGCTCAAAACTCGCGTTTGAATCATCAGTGGCAAATCCTTTAAATATGAAAACATACTTACAGTCTGTGAGTCAGAACAGCCGATATTGTAGTCTACTCTCCCGGGTTCAGGAAACAGTGCTGCATATAATGCGTTGCACACATCTGAATATTTGGGTTGAACTGTTCTGGAACGGTGTTAAGAGAAAGGAAAAATTGAAATCGCATCATATGACCCCTTTAAAGTTAAAAGCATCTGGATGAATATGTTTCTTACAAACACTGCTTTTTGCTTCACAAGACAGTAATTGATGGACTGGAGTCGTATGCATTACTTGTTGATTATTGTTATGTTTTATCAACTGTTAATAGCATATATATGTTCTGGATTATGCTAATACCGTATGTTCTTTACAAAATGAGCTCAGACATCTTTCACTGCAGAAATAATGGCATGATTGTCATGTACACAACCCTTTTGCACATTCTTAGACTCATTCTATTCTTTTAGCTTAGTTCCTGTCAAGCTCACAGATCGGGACGTCAGATTAAAGGGGTCATATGATGCGATTTCAAGTTTTCCTTTATCTTTGGAGTGTTACAAGCTGATTGTGCATAGATAAGATCCCTGAAGTTGCAAAGACTAAAGTCTCAAAACCAAAGAGATATTATTTATCAAAGTTAAGACTCTGCCACGTCACAGTGGAGTCAGCTGTCTTAACTGTGGTTTGTGTACTGCACACATACCAGCTTAATCACTGTGTCTGTCACGCGACTCTGTTCCCCTTTCGGGCTCTGTCTCTACATTTATTTTGAAAGATGAAGCTCGCGATTATGGTAAAGGGCGTCCGACGAGTGCTTGCGGTGTTCGGCCAATCACAATGCACTGGGTCAGCTGGCCAATCAGAGCAGACTGCGCTTGTCGGAAGGAGGGACTTTGTAGAAAACGAAGCGTTTGAGAACGGGGCATAGAGGACCTACAATAATGTATAGTATTTGAAAAATAATGTGTTTTTTGAACATTAAAGCATGTCAACATATTCTGTTACAACAAATACACAAAATAATGATCTTTAAAAAAGCATCATATGACCCCTTTAAAGCTTTACCACAGGAACAGTTAAGATCAGATCGTACAGAATAATGCGCAAGAGAACAAAAGGTCACTAGATGTCACAGAGATAATTACGCAGGCCTGTTATACTTTAAAACTTTGTTTTTGCTGCCTGTTGTACTTTAAAACGTTGTTTTTGCTGCCACTACGTTTTAATACTGGTCAGTGTTTCTTTCTTAAACACTTTCTTCAATCTAGTTTAATGTGTAACCATTAAAGTCATTCATTCATAGTAACAAGAGTGTAAACACCATCCCCACATCCAAATATGCATACATCACTAAAATATAGTATGCAAAAAGCAGTATGATAAATAAGTAGAATGTACAGGCTTCAAGAAAAAGATGAACAAAACCCAGATCACCCGATGATGTGATGAAACAGCCTGTCTGAAGACTTGCATACAGGAAAACAACTGTTTAGATGAATTATTATTTCATTGCATAAATATCTTATTTCATTCTGCACTTCATTTTATGGCCTTTGTGGTTAGAAGTGGAAATACAGAATCAGAAAAATATTTTCAAAGCAAATAATAATTAAGGAAAATACACATTTAAATTTTTTTAATGATGAGGCCCTTAGATGAAGAAACTTTCTTTTTACTGCATCAGGGAATCTTTAAATGCAGCTAGCTTGTTTTCATCTCTGAATGTGCCATTTAAAATTGCGTAGAGGTGTTTTGTTAATAGCAGCCTTGAGATGAGGGAAGAATTGTTTGGCTCATAACCAGCAGTTTTACAGCCTTTGCATACAAAGAAGCACTTTTTGGACCGAATATTAAATATTCAGATGCGCTGGCTTGCATCACAGCTGAGATCTCTGCAGTATAATCAGAGACTCCATACAAAATCACTCCAATTATGTTACTGACAGTTGGAATGGGTCATATATGTGTGTGTGTGTGTGTGTGTGTGTGTGTGTGTGTGTGTGTGTGCGTGCGTGCGTGCACGCACGCATTCACACCATGCATTCACACATATCACATTAAATTAGTAAATTATTATATATACATTTTAAGACCAATTAATTGATCTGTAAGATTTTTTGGGGGAAAAAAGCTTTTTCGTTTTTCCAGGCTTTATTTGATCAAAAGTGCAATAAAATGGTAATAATGTCAAATATTATTACAAATTAAAAAAAAAAATTCAAAAGTTTCTTCAAAACATTTTAAAATGTAATTTATTTCTGTGATGACAAAGCTGATTTTCAGCATCATTACTCCAGTCTTCAGTGTCACATGATTTTTCAGAAATCATTCTATCAACTTTATAAAATGTCTATGCAAATAGTTTTGAAACTCTTTAACTAACAGACTGAACGTGGACGAGAGTTTCAAGACTGAATCCCAACAGGTTAATGAAGTCATAATCTTGATCAAAGCCGAAAGTTTCATATTGGCTATGAGTGAATATTCTCTGCATCTGGGAGAAGTCGTCAATCCAATCGTAACTATCCAGCATGGCCGAAAATAGCTACAGACTTCCCTTCGGCTCATCTATCTCACACACACCTGAAGGATGCTGGTCTCTTCTCTGGGAATAAGAGTAAATATATTCACAGTATGAGAGGCAGCTTGAAGGCAGATGGTTCCTCTACGCGCACAGGGACGACAACAAGTCATACGTTTAGAAAATTAGTTTTGGCTCTGTGGATCGGGCTGAGATTGAACAGTGTTTGGGGTTTTCCAGAGTTTGCACTGATATGGCTGAAGTCTGATTTTCTGCTCTGAAGGGAGTCGACCGCATCCATTTCTGATAAAATAATGAATATTTCATCTATATCAAAACAGCCAACAGCCATGTGTGTTTTCATCTAATGAGCCCCAAACAGCCGTCAATATCAAGTTGTTAAGCAAGAGAGTTTAACACTACACACCTCCAGAGAGCATCACAATTTCAGGAAATCTGAACTTTATGATTTTCATTACTAAAACTGGCAAATATAAACCCTGATGTGACACCTGGGTTTACTTGAAAAGTCTATTTTAAGATCTACTATATGAGAAAAATTATCCAGGCCTTCCAGTAATCTTGACTAGTCTATTATCATCAAAAAGCAATGCTGTATTTTAAGTATTGTAAAGTGTTAATAATGAATACACTACCGTTTAAAAGTTTGGGGTCAGTAAGATATTTTTAAAGAAATTAATACTTTTATTCAGCAAGAAAACACAGAATTGATCAAAAGTGACAGTAAAGACATTTATAATCTTACTAAATACTTTATTTCAAATAAATATTGTCCTTTTGAACTTTCGCTTAACCAAGAGAAAAAAAAAACTATCATGGTTTCCAAAAACAATAAAAAAAAAAAAAAACAATTAAAAAAAAAAAAAAAAAAATATATATATATTTTTTTTTT
>NW_015505874.1:39461-58513 GCF_001515645.1 Sinocyclocheilus grahami
ATTAAAAAAAAAATATATATATATATATATATATATTTTTTTTTTTTATTGTTTTTGGAAACCATGATAGTTTTTTTTTACTGTATATATATATATATATACATACATACATGCATATCCAGGACAACTGTTATCAACATTAATAATCATAAAATAATAATAATAATAATAATAATAAGACAAAATCTTTCACCAAATCAACACAGAATGATTTCTGAAGGATCATGTGACACTGAAGACTGGATTAATGATGCTGAAAATTCAGTTCTGCATCACAGGAATAAATTACATTTTAAAATATATTCCAATGGAAAACAGCTATTTTAAATTATAATAGTATTTCACAATATTACTGTTTTTACTGTATTTTTGATCAAATAAATGCACCCTTAGTGAGCATGGTGTGTGTTGCTATGAATTCTGCTTTAGTTACAGTTAAACAAAAGTCACAATAAGTCTCAAAACATCTTTAAATACATAAATTGTATTTGTTTTATTATAAATTAAAGAAGCCTACTTATGTTTAGTGCTTTTATCGAGCACTGTAGTCTGCAGAAAGAATGATCTCTCGATTTAAAATCGATGGCATTTCGAGGAGACGATTTACACGGCGACTTTGATCACTAACCTCACAAAACTCCACACACTCCATAAGATAAAAAAATTGACTTTACGTCAAGAGAGACCTAAACTCCCCTCCCTCTGTTGGTAAGACTTTCCTATGTAGCCAAGAAAGGCATCGCTCTCATTTTATGATTCAAGATGCAAACAGAATCAGGCAGAACTTGGCGGCCTCGAAACCTATTCTCCGCCTGTGCAATTATAGGAAAACCCATCTCCTGTTATATAAGCCCCTTTATTTTACAGCAAACATCAATCTCGGTTATAGAATCTGACGTGGAAGGCAAAGCACTACACAGAGCATTAAATATTCTGTTAGTCTGCAGCTGCGGCGCTGGACAGATGAGCAGAGGCGGCTGTTTATCTGATCAGAGGAAGAAATGAGAGAGGTAGAGGAGGAGACAAATGCGTCGAAATGCTAAATGCCCCTCAGTGCTGACAATTCACTCTCCATTCTGTCCAGAGAACCAAGATGCCCGAAAATTTACGGAAGCTTTCGCAAGGGCAGCTTTTGTGAGGGTGACTGTCAAACTTTCTAAAAAGCAACGCACTAGAGAGACAAAGCTTGAGAAGATTCCAATGGAACTTCCTGAAATTGTATTTTGATGAAGGTGCGAGATTCGTGTTGGGCCGAACCGATGGCTTCACTCCAGAAAGCTGTGGGCTGTCTGAAAGACTGAATCACAGGTGTGTAAACAACAGGGTTTAGAGTTTAAACGCTGCAAGAAAATAATGTACTGTAGTACACGCAGGACCACTGGGACATACGAGTAGGATTTCTTTTTTGCACAGCCAGGAGTGTAAAACACACTAAATAATCAACAGCATGATATAAAGAGCAACCAGTATCTTCCACCCCATTTAAGTGAATAAAAACATTCCTGAAGAAGAGACTTTTATGAGCCACTTAATTTGACCCATTTTAAAAACATTTCAGAATTACTGAATCTCATGAGCCGGTTCTTTTTTGTGAATCAAAAACATTCCAGATTCCTGAACAAATGATTCTTATGAATGGGTTCTTTTTTGGGATTAGAAAACCTTTTAGAATGACTGAATTCTTATGAGCTGGTTCATTTTAGTGAATCAAAGACATTTCTGATTCTCAAACAAAAGATTGTTATGACTCTTATGAGTCAGTATTTTTAGCAAATAAAAAACATTCATGCTGGTTGTTTTTATAGAATCAATATTACAAAACAAGTTATTCTGATGAGCCAGGTTTTACTGAATCAAAAAATGCCCAAAATGGCATTACATCCCCATTGACTTTAATTATATGGAAAAATAGTTTTCAAAATATCTTATTTTGTGTTCCACAGAAGGCCAATTATTGGATTATACTTATGCCACCCCAAAAAAAGACAATGAAAAGTCATTAAAAATTTTCCGCACTTTCTACAAGAACTGCTTAAATGGAATTCTCTCATAATTTGGCAAAGGAATTGCATTTCTCCCCAATATTTCTTCCTGAATCATTAATGGAACTAGAATTGATCATTTATTTGCGATTTCCCTCATCCCCGTTCAAGTTGCACACAAGAAAAAAAATTCTCAAAATAATTTGGCAAATGCTTCAAAAACATTTCCTACTTCAGTCTCATCAGTCAAATACAATTATGCACATATACCTTGTTGAATTAGTTAATGCACGACTAAATGTACCTCACGCAACCCCTGCCTCTGTGTGTGTGTGTTTGTGGAGGCTGTTCGTTTTGATAAAGGTCTTCTCTCCAGAGACATCTGGTGTGTGTGAGTCAGACTGCTTTCTGACAAGAACGAGAGAGCAACAGAACAGCAAAAAAAACACCATCTATAGTTGATTCGGCACAAACACGCACTAACTAGATTACATATCAACACCACAGAGTGAGAAACAGACACACAATCCAAAATCAATGCAACCATGTTCTTTTCGGTTCTCAAATCAAACCGGGGAGGTTTCCCTGGGTGGCCAAATTTTGAGTTGTGCGGGGCAGCGGAGCGTCATCACCACATAAAATATTCAAACCAATGGAGCCTTGACGGAAAAACAACAAACAAGTGACATTTTTCATCGCCCCAAAGATTTTTCTGTCAGGGAAAGTGTGTGACTCAGAGCCGTTAGCCTTGGGTGCTCGGCTTACCCCTAGACAGGCGTGACACATCCCCTCCTGCCTGTGGCATTCTGGGAAGTTATTAAGCGGGCTCGTACCAATCAAATAAGAAGGAGGATCGTGTAATGCGGCTCGTTTACAAGCCCTGTTTCACACAGGAAAGTGCGTGGGAGCCGTTAAGCAAGAAACAAATGACTTTGAGGAAAATGGGACTTCGAGGAGTAATTTGAGACACGATCCCTGTGTTGGAGGAATACTAGAGTGGTGACGTCCTGTCACGACTGTGACGTGAAGAACTATTTTCTGTAGAGTCTGTGGCATTTATTACAAAGAAAAACATATCTTTAACACATTTTCACATGAACAACATCCAGTAAAAATACTAATTCAGATTTCAAGAACCTTAATGGGATAGTTCAGACAAAAATAAATATTCTGTCATCATTTACTCACTCTCATGTTGATCCAAGCCTGTATGACTTTCACAAAAGAATTGATTTTGAAAAACGCTAAAGGTCCTTTTATTATATGGACCAAAACAAAAATGTAAATGATGACTTCATTTCGATACGTTCATCACTGAACAAAATGAAAACTTGCAGTGAGTGAGTCAGTGAGATTCAGTGAGTTCATTCTGTAAAGCATTCATCAGGCTGATCCAAACTAGTATCTTGTGAATCATTTTGAACAATTCATTAAAGAAACGGCTCATAAGAGTCAGTGGCTGTGTCCGAAATTGCCCCCTATACCCTTAAATAGGGCACTATTTGAGGGAACAGCCATTTTTAGTGGTGTCCGAAACCATAGTGGACGTTCTCGAGTGCACTCATTCAATCCCACAATGCACTGCAAAAACGAGTGTACAACTGGTGCACCCTCAACGGCTAGAGAATGCCCATAATGCACAGTGAGAGTCACGCGTCGAATGAATTCCCGCATCTCGCCAGAAGATGGCGCCTGCAGCTGAATAATCAATCCGTTCATTTTTACAAAGCGCTCATCCACGGCGTACAGCATAACGTACAACACGGGTATAAATTCATTGTAAATTGATTGTTAAATTGTTTGATTAGGGTTTATACATAATTTCCGTGACAGAGTTCAAGATAAATCCTTTAATCTTACTACTGGAGCTGCTAGTTTGCTAGTTTCAAATGATTAATAAACAGCAAGCACAAACTATGCAAAAGCGGCATTCCTTCCGGTGCAGACAGGGTCTGAATTCACTACTCGTTTTCATTCACTCCTTCTAGTGAACTGAATTAGTGACCTAATGTAGGGAATAGTGAATGAGGGTATAGGGGGCGATTTCGGACACAGCCAGGTAGTTAGTTCATTAGGTAAAGATTCATCAGACTGATTCAAACTGGCATCTTGTGAATCTCTCTGAATGATTCAAGAATCTGCTCATAAGAGTCACTCACATTTGTAGAGCATCACCATTGAAAACAGACAGGGAGCTAAGTCATATCTGATGTTAAAGATTTTTTTCACCAGTCTTATCGCCTGCTAGGCAAAAATCATATGATAAATTACACTAGGGTTGGGTGATGTGTCAAAAATATCTTATCGATAATCGCCTTTAAAAATATCGCCATATCCGATAATATTGTCTACCTAAGCCCCACCTCCACCACGCCCGCCCCCGCCGAGACAACATTGCCGACATGCACCATAAACACACACCATGTTCAGTTTGGTCTTAATTATTGCCACAAAGTTTGGTTTTACTTTTCTTAGTTTGTGCTTAAACTAACAGAAAATATTAGCTTTGCTGTTATTTTGGTGTTGCTAATAATTTCCCCTCTATTCTTATCAAATTTGTGTTTGAAATGAATTTCGTTTTTGTTGAGGAAAAATAATAGAACTCAATTTTAAGTTCATCATGGTGAAGTTAGACATTCTGGCGGTGATTGTAAGAATGATAAATGCATGTTGATGTCATAGGCCTATAATAATGTCTTGAATAAAATATGCCGATGTTTCTCTTTCTTTTTGGCATTATTGCCTGTGTAGACACATTTCATGATGGTAAGTTTAATTTCCTTAATTATAACAACTGCAGCGTTGTTTTTAAACTTGTAGTCAAGTTATAACGTATTTGATATTTATCATGTATGATGACTAAAATCATGCAGGGATTAAAAACTAATTTTTTCCTTTCTGGTAGCCTTCTAGTTCGGAGGTTTCTTTTGGCCCGTTTTTAACTAAATAAAAATAACTGCTTTCTTTATTTAGAAGCAGGGTCATTTAAATTTAATTTCTGCATTGTAATTTTTATCATTTTTATTTTATTAATCAAAATACAACGCCCACAATATAATATTCAGTGTTGGGCTGCTGAAACTGAACGTGTGCATTTTGAGGGGCGAGCTGAGAAACCTATAATGGCTTCATCCGTTTACAACAAAACTTTATAGTTTTGTTGCAAATGAATTAAGAATTTATAGTGCTATATCTCAGCTTAATTAAAATAATTATATTGTATTCACGGTCTAAAAAATCTGTAAAAAATTTTGCACTGAAATGTGCGCTGAAGGAATTTGCGTATTTTAATTATACCTGTCATGTTTGTGGTTTTTCATCATTATACAGTCTGTTTAAATAAATATTCAGAAACACATGGAGTGCTACTTTTTGTCTGTTTTCTGTTTAACTTTTATTAAACTGCAGATCAAAATAGAATAGGCCTATACCCTTAAAGGCACAATATGTAAGATTTTTTTATTAAAATAGCCAAAAACCACTAGAACAGAGTTATATATTTTGCTGACTTGTGTACTTACATTATCCCAAATGTTTCGAAGAATGTTTAAATCCAGAGAAATAAGCAATTTTAACTAGTGACACGGACCGTGTCCATAGTGTTATTGTGTCGCCTGCCAATGACGTCATAACCCCTCGATTTCCCAAAGACGCTTTAATATGTTATGCGTTTTATTAGACAGGTGACGACCGCACAGAGTAGCATTATAACAGAACTTTCAAATGTATCTAGTATGATAAAACAGCACTGCTTTTTTTCCCCCCACATACGCACGACCGGAAGGAGCGGAAGCGGTCGACTGTGGCATGATAAAGGCTCCACTGCTTTCGAGCCATGTGTTTTCAGGGGCCTCGTTTCGCTTCGACGGCTTTCAGCCTCACCCTGCTTCATTCTACTACGTTAATAAATCATTAGCTCATTCATGAACATGATTTGTGCCCGAGTCCCGTCGGATTGCATGGGCTGTGGGGATGAAGACGACAACTCCCATGATTCCACACTCAGTCACGGCGTCATCAAACTACGCCTTTGCTTCTTTGTTTATTTTGAATACACGCCCTCTAGCGGCAAAAAATTACATATTGTGCCTTTAATAAGGATAAATTATATTGGAACGCATCTCCAAAATAATCGCATACACAGATGCACGTTCCCATTACAGTAGTCGGCGCCGAACAACAGACAAATAAAATATAAACTTACAAAAAAGTTACAAAAGTGATTCAGTCAAGATCAGTGAGGAATTTTCTTTTCTTTTGTTCTTTGATTAACATTAATGACTGGCGGCAGCGGCTGCTGTCAATGCACCGATCCAATACACCCTTGTTTTCTTTCTCAACTCTTTACGTTCACTTAAGACATAACCGATTGTATTTATGGGACATTTTGATATAATTCTGTGTGTATTTGTCCATTTGAATGTGTAAGAATGCGAGAAAGAGAGCTCAGTCCAGTTTTTGCGTATATAAGAGGGGCTTTTGTGCGTGCGCTTTGCGTGTGTGTGTGTGTGTGTGCGCAGCACAGAAAACAGCGCACAAGTGCAGAAGTGAGTTCTATTTCGTCTTCTTGCAGTTGAATCTTTTGAAATCACAATAAATGCGCATACAGAAATCGAGAAGCAGAAACGAAACGCAATTTTATAACAAGTAATTTGATTCCTGACCTGCATCTGACCTGATTCCCGAAATTGGAATAGCTTTTCGATTCCCAACCCTCCTACTAAATTATTTAATTCTTGCATGCAAAAAGACCTGTATGGAGACTATGGGGCTATGTAAAATATTTTTTGCACCTTACTAGGTTTATCATTTGTCATTGTTTTTTGATGTCGATAATCGTCTGTTACCTGACTGTTGACATCGACATCGCGATACTTATGCGACATCGTCGATATACGATAATATCGTCATATCGCCCAGCCCTAAATTACACTGAAAAAAAAACTGGTATAGAGACAATTTTCACTCAGAAATTGCTGGTAAAATTCACAAGCAACTACAAAGAAACAGCAAGTTAACACACTGAATTAGACATTACATTTCGTAGAAAAACTGAAATACTATTTTCTTGTAGTCCGATAATGTCTTTCACGGTGTACTAATAATAAGCATAAAGAATAAAAAAAAACAGTGCTGCTTGACTTGCAAAAGCCACTTAAAAGGCAAATACGTTGACATTTTTTAAAAGAAAATGAAGCAGGATCTGACTGATTCCATTGAAGCCAAAGCCAAACAAATCCAAGTGGCATTTCAGTGAAGCCGCACTCAAAAGCGGAAGTACGTGGCACTAATTTAACCCTGATTGGAAATTATTCAATTATGTAAACTACTAGAATGATTCGGTTTTGAATGTGAATTTCCTCGTCTTTTCATTCTCTTGCTCCCTCCATCCCTCTTGGGAAAACTATCTCTTGACGTTTAGATGCTGGTGTAATCAACCGGAAATTGAGGCAACTCTAAACCTCGCTTCAACAGCAGAAAGACGAAGTCTTCAGGAAAGTGCCCACCTGTGTCGATTCTCCCCGCCCACCTGTGACTAACCACGACCCGTGACGGAAGCAGTTGACTAACCGCTCCGACGTAATTGAGAGTGAAATCAGGACCATTGGGAGTATCCAAGTGGTCATGGGATAGCACATGAAAAAAAATAAATAAAAACAGGCACTCGCAGCAGACGTTGGTGGGTTTTGGCAGAATGAAATAAGACAGGCTGGAAACAGCCATCTGACTCTTATACAACATGATTTGTTTGAAAAGTCGGGGCAACCTCACACTGAACAGCCATCTGTCTTCATAAGATTCCTGCCAGTTCCTCAGGGCCCCTACGATCCAAAAATACACCCAAAAAATCCACAACAAAACAATAGAACTCAAGAAAGTTACGCCCAGAGTGAGAGATTAGATACAGTCTATAAATTTAATATGAATCTGGAGGAGCTTGAACTATAAATAGACATTTTACTGACATGAAGACTGAGTGAACGATTATTAGAGTGATATATCTTTGACATGAAAGCTGACAGGAAATAATTTTCAAAAAAGTATCAAAAAGTAAAAACCATGTTTTCTGGATATGCAGCATATATTATATTATATTATTATTTTATATTATATTAACCAGTAATAACAGGTGTAAGGTATATAAAACAATTGGTAGTCAAAAAATACCATGGCAAATATCAGTGTACCATGGTAATACCATCACTAATAGTACTAAACAGTACTATGGGTTTTTTCAAAGTACCACAGTATTAACATCTGATAAACTTGCAGTACCACGGTATTTTGATATAGACAGTTATCATATTCAAATACCATGGTATCATCATTGTATTTGTTGAAGTACCTCAGAGTAGCACAACTACAAACAAGTAGCAAAAAGTACCATGAAATTCCTGGAGTACATGCAAATACCATTTAAATACTACAATGTATATCAAACTATCACAGTATCATGGTACTGCATGAAAATCCCATGGTATAGGAATATAATAAAATCTAAATATGTGACCCTGGACCACAAAACCAGTCTTAAGTGTCAATTTTTCAAAATTGAGATTTATACATCATCTGAAAGCTGATAAATAAGCTTTCCATTGATGTATGGTTTGTTAGGATAGGACAATATTTGTTTTTTTTATATATATATTTTATACAACTATTTGAAAATCTGGAATCTGAAGGTGCAAAAAAATCGAAATATTGAGAAAATCGCCTTTAAAGTTGTCCAACTGAAGTTCTTAGCAATGCATTTTACTAATCAGTAAAATGCAGTTTTAATATATTTACAGTAGGAAATTTACAAAATATCTTCATGGAGCATGATCTTTACTTAATATCCTAATGATTTTTGGCATAAAAGAAAAATCTATCATTTTGACCCATACAATGTATGTTTGGCTATTGCTATAAATATACCCCAGCGACTTAAGACTGGTTTCGTGGTCCAGGGTCACATATAATTATCAAAAGTACTATAGTAATTGCCGAACTGTACCATGATACTTTGATATATACCGTGGTACTGTATGATAATTATAGTCAACTACTATGGTACCTCATGGCATGCCTTGAAGTACCACACTTGAAACTACTAGAAGTTGCTGGGAGTACCATGTTAATATGATATGAAACTGTGACATATATATCAAAGAATCATGGTATTACCATGAAATACTATCACAGTACAAGTGTTCTGCTATTTGTCTTAATAAGTCTATAAATAATAGAGCCTGTGCCATGTGATGCTGCTTAAGAGATCCAGAAAACACTTCATCTCTTTCCAGCCACCTCCGACTGCCAACAGGGAAAGAGACAACTTAATGACAGCACCTGTCATAAACATGAATCGAATAGACCACGTGGAAACACAATGGTGTGTGTTTAGTTTAGAATCTTTTAAACAGTAATTAAGATTGCTGCGAAAGCCCATCAGAGCAATACCACCCCACATAAACAGTGTGTGAGGTTAAAACTCAAAGATCATGCTAATATACCGTAATTAAAGTTTCAGAGAAAACAATAACTCACACAGAGGAAGTTTAAGAGAGATCTGAGAAGAAAAACTACTCACCGATCTTCTTTGAGCGCTCGTCTCCTCTGCTGTGGATCGTGATTGGAGAGTAGATGAATGGGCTGGCGCTGGACATGCCCTGTCCCAGAAGACTTTTCACCTTATGAGGACGTAGACTCACTGGCAGGTTCAGCAGAGAAACGGATCTAAAAATCAATCAAAAAACAGAGAGGGTTAGGCCTGTTTCACATATTGAGTAAGCAGAAAGGACCTGGAAGAAGTCTCTTCTGCTCACCAAGCCTGAAATTATTTGATCATAAATACAGTAAAAACGGTAATATTGTGAAATATTACTACAATTTAAATAACCGTTTTATTTTTTTATATATTTAAAAATATGATTTATTCCTGTGATGCAGCGCTGAATTTTCAGCATCATTACTCCAGTCTTCAGTGTCACATGATCCTTCAGAAATCATTCTAATATGCTCATTTGCAATGCGTTATATTTTTGTGAAAACCGTGAAACACTCCTTTCAGGATTCTTTGACAAATATAAAGTCCAAAAGAACTAAAACTGTCACTTTTATTTACCAATTTAATGCATCCTTGCTGAATAAAAGTATTATCTTACTGACCACAAACTTTTTAACGGTAGTCTAAAACTTACACTGAACAAAATTATAAACACAACACTTTTGTTTTTGCCCCCATGAACAACTCAGCTTTAGAGCTTAAATGTCTCATAACACTGTTGCCAGAGCAACAACATCTCTGACCAGCAAACAGCAGTTTAATACTGACATTTATGCTTTCCTATAAAACAACAATCTCTCTTGTGAGACGGCAAGATTTCATTCTGGAACTTTTTAAAGATATGTCTAGAATTCGCCCTCCGTGTAAATTCTGGCGAGCAAGATATTGCATGTTAACGACATGTGAAGAGGGAGATAAATATCAGGAGAAACACAGCTTGTCTGAAGTTTTATAATTAAATATCCCTTAATAGAATAAATTAAGGAATTTTAACAACTCAAAAAATCAAAAAAACAAGCTCTTCAGAGAGGAGCGCTTAGAGGAATGGAGACTTCAATCAAGCGAACATGTTCAGCTTTAGCTTGGTGGGATTATGAAATACATCTGTTAAACACATTTATAGGCCTTTCTTTCCTACACACAAAGAACATCAGCAGCTTCCTTGGGACAGATGAAAGGATACGAGAAGTTATGTGCTTTCCATTAAAATGTTTAATTTGGGGAGAATAAAAAGCTGCATATTTCATTTTCATACAGCTTTCTTGTGGCTCACAGCCCAACAAACTTCAAAAATGTTTTAAACCACAGTCAGAGTTCAAATGAATCATTTTTCACACACTGAGTTGTGGAAATACACCATCAAAACCCAGTGAGTGGGCATTGAGATAAAAGTGTTCAAATAAACAATAAAACATTTTGTTTTCATGGAAAATGGACATATTAGACTATGGAATCTTTAAAGGGACAGAAACAAAAATCAGCCTATTTAATAGTAAAGATCAGACTAGGAGTAGAATATGGTCATACAAAATTAAATCATGACTGTATTGGAACAGGGATGTAAGGGGAAAACAACAAAAGGCCCACTCACCTGACGATGGGCAGTTTGGTGAAAGGAACAGGAGGAAGTTTGAGTCCATCAGGAAGGCTGATCACCTCCATTCCACCCGGGCACTTTGACGTATAGTTCTCCAAACTCTGGGTCACTTCTTTTTTCTCTGTGGAAAGAGAAGAGAACATGCAAGTAAAAAATAATAATCTACAAATAAATAATATCATATATAAATAAATTATATATTATTTTTATTTTTCTAAATAAAATATAAAAAGTAATATAAGAAAAAAAAAAAGTAAATTAAAAATAAAATGGTAACACTTAAAATGGTGCATTATAAACTGTATTTCTAACATATTATACACATTAACATTTCATTTTACATTTAAATGTATCATAACAACAACAATTAAAAAAATCAATAAATTAAATAAAAACATTGTTATTGTTGTTACTACTATTACTATAAGTAGCAGTAATAGTTTTCATTTATATATAACTTTTTATATATAAAATAATAATAATAATATAAAATGTTAGAAATGTAAAATAAAATAATAATTATTATTATTATAAATATTGTATATATAAAATAAAGCTTTATAATAAATAATAAGAATACAAAATGTTATTTCAAAATAATAATAATAACAACAATTTTTATTATTATTGTTATTCTTTGAAAAATAAAGCTTTATAAACAATAATAAAAAATGTTTTTCAAAATAATAATAATAAACAAGTATAATTATTATTTTAAATATTTTATATTTAAAATAAAGCTTTATAAATAAAATGTCTTATAAAACAACTTGTAATCAGTAAAATATTCTTGTAAACAATTGTACACATAGACAAATGGATATGGTACTAAAATCGGATTGGTTGAGCTATAAAAACTAGCATTCTTCCTGAAACATCACAAGAGCTAACACCACACCTCATATATCAGCAGATCATCAATGCATCTAAAGTGCATCGAGAGCCCCAAGGGTGAAATTACCCACAATCCTCAATCACAGGTCTCTAGCTCAGAGCCAGATATAAATTTAACAAGGCAAATAATCGGAGCGTCTGTACATCATGAAGGGAGACGTGCATGGCTAACGATCGGTCTATTTTAAGCTCAGTTTCCACAGGTGAGCATCGTATTGACTTACTGCTCTGTCTATAAAAATGTTTACGGCCTCACTCTGCCATCAATTCACACCTCACAGCCATTCCGATAAAACCAATGATCCCGGTGCAGTTAGAATCCAATCCAAGCGCTCGGAAAGAATCCCTGCTGCACTGAGCAACAGGCATGCAACGCATTAGAGACGAGATAAATATAATGGACGGACGTATTGTTATCGTGCATATTATTATTATTATTATTAATAACACAAAATGTTATAAATAATGTAAAATAATTCCTATTATTATACATTGTTCCTTATTGTTATTGCTATGTTTATTATTATTATTAATATTTTATATAAAAATCAAATACAAATATGAATCATAACTTATTTCCTAATATATAAAAATATATAAAATAATACAATAATACAAAACAATAATACAAATTTGAAATGTAATCATTACTATTATTTATATTATTTATAAAGCTTTATAAATAATAAGAATACAAAATGTAACATTTAACATTTAAAATATTATTATTATTATCATCATTTTCACTACTACTACTACTACTAAATTAAACGTTAATTGTTAAACAAACAAAAGGAATCCTTTACACCCTGAACAGATGGGAATTGAAAGCTTCATAAAATAGTTGCTGGCAGACTTGCAGCCCCTGTGGCAGGCGGGAAGGTCTGACTAACTTATAGCTGCCATAAATTATTTAACATGACCCCAGGAAAGATCCGTCCCGTCGATATTTCTCATTCCTCACATTCACTACTACTACTACTACTACTACTAAATTAAACGTTAATTGTTAAACAAACAAAAGGAATCCTTTACACCCTGAATAGATGGGAATTGAAAGCTTCATAAAATAGTTGCTGGCAGACTTGCAGCCCCTGTGGCAGGCGGGAAGGTCTGACTAACTTATAGCTGCCATAAATTATTTAACATGACCCCAGGAAAGATCAGTCCCGTCGATATTTCTCATTCCTCACACAGGGGTGCAGCTGGCCCACGGTGAAGTGCCGTCTGAGATGGCAAGAAGGGGAAGGAGAGGATGAGAAGAGATGTAATAGACATCCTTCACAACTCATTCTCATGTTGAGGGAATAATAGATGAAAAAACCCGTCTGACTCGGAGACTACAAAAAAATGAATTCTAAGTCTCTGTGATTTTAGGACATCGAATGAGGTTAGAGGTGGTCAGTTCATCAAAAGAATGACTGTGACGCACGCAGCTAATGATATTATTGCCTTTAAATGCAAGAAAATCATGTAACAGTCTAAATGCAGTTTTTACACTTTAAATTGCCTACTGCAACAGAGACTTTTTGCACTTACATACTGTCGAAACACACAGTTCAGATCTAAAAAAACCCCGATTTAATAGATGTTCTCTCTGTGTGTTTTGTTCGTTTGACAGCACTGAAAGACACCCGTGTGCATCTTTGGATCTCCGTTGGACAGGATCTGCCTACAATTAGGTTATATAACACTAATCTCAAATAACAACAGGGAAAAACCAAACACTGACCAAAACTGACTGTATCTATTTACAGAAACCTAGCAGCCAAATCATAAAAAGACAGAAACTAACTTCTGCTTTCAATTCATTGTGCCTCTATCATGATCTCATTGTCTCTATTTTGCATACTTGGAAAGTCTCAAATAATTTCTAAAATAAAAGAAAACTCAGCCTTTTTTAGATGCAATATTGTCATGACTGTCGGTTTACATTTTTAACTATTTCTGCAGTTTCAAAAGTGGCCGATGCAGAAAGCGAAGGTTTCTATCAGTGCTTCTTGGTTGAAAAGATGATCTTGAAAAGACAAATGAGAAAAAAGAAAACTAGATTAAAAAGCCGTCAGACCAGTCAGAGCCAAAGTGATTCATATTCTTACTAATGGACACTAAAGTGTCTGAGCGATTGAGAGAAAGTGGGGAGGTGAATATGTTTCTCTTATTAAATGACGAGGGGGTCTGGCTACATAGAAAATCTCAAACCACAATAGTCTAAAAAAACAATTTTCCTCATTTAAATCCATCAAAAGGAGGAAATCACCTGTTAAAGTCATTTTGCTCTGTAATCATTTTGCTCATTTTTTGTGAAAATAAAAAAAAAAGATAGAAAACAGTAGGCATGAATCACATTTCTACACATTTTTTACAATTATTTTAAAGTGTGCTTTCAGTTATCATATCATTTTCATAGCACTTCCTTCCACGGTTCTCAGCATTCATCAAAAACATTACAACAAAAGGAACCCAACACATAAGGTATTCACAGGTACTGATATGGCCTTTGCATGTGACCCCAATTAACAGGGTGAAAAAAATGTTAATCGCTCGTTGAGATTTTCTCGTACAACATCATTGGCAATCAAATGCCATCTTTTGTGTGAAATTATTCATTTAGCAGGAAATACCTCACATGGACTTTTGCCAGCTCTTGAACAAATGAAACTAAATCTCAAAGAAAATCTTTGTCACTGATGCAGACACTCTTCTTAAATACACACCTAATTGAAATTCACTCAAATTCAGGTGAACACCTGGACAAAAAGCTGTCAAAACAGCTAATCTATAGCTAAACACAATCCAGTGCGTTATGACTATTATAAATGACATTTAATGCCATAAAATTGCACTCACAACCCATTTTACCTCCATAATATATTTACAAGTGATGAACGGCTTTTCAATGGCTGATATGCATAATTATAAATATATTTATACATATCAACCTATATATTTTATATATAGAAAACATATACTACATATATTGTATAGAAATAAAAAAAATGTATATGGAAATAAATAATATATTATATAGAAATAAATATGCATATTATAAATAAATTATTTATTTAATTTTAAAAAGGAAATAACAGCATAACCACAACCTGTTTTACTTCCATAATATGTTTACAAGTAAAAAGGGTATTGATGGGTTTTTCAATGGCTGATATGCATAATTATAAATATATTTATAAATACCATCCTATATATTTTATTTAAGAAATATATACTACATGTATTGTATGGAAATAAAGAAATATTATATGGAAAAATAAAATAAAATAAAATAAAAGCATCACCATAAAACTGCTCTCACAACCTATTTTACTTCCATAATATATTTACAATATATGTAAAAAGGGTATTAATGGGTTATTCAATGGCTGACATGCATAATTTACACATATCAAACTATATATTGCATATACAATATACGCTACACATATTGCAATGAAAAAAATAATGTATAAAAAAAATAATTATTATTATATATATATAATATTAAATGGACATAAATAAAAAAATTCAAAACTAATGATAAAAAAGAAAAAAATTCAGACCTCCCTGGTTTTGCATTCTGAAACATCAACAATTTCTTCCTTCTAGAGCATTTTAACTAAAGCGTTTCTGATGGGTCAGGACAGAAAAAAAGAAAGAGAAAGTGTCTAATGCGAAATGTCAGAGACTCAACAAAAACTCAAAACATGACTGAGCGAGTAAAAAGCCTGCAGCTGTCGGAAGAGATGAACTCGAGTGCTCAGGACTGCTGACGGGATATAAGCAGAGATGACTGTCACATAAATTATGTATAATGTTTAAGCAGGGTGCTGAAGTCCACTGCAGTGAATTTACCGACTGCGGATGAGTAACTAATCCCAACAAACACACAACATGCTGACAAATGCGTCACACTTCTCAATCAGAGAGGAAGAAATGCAAAAAAAAGCATCGCAATTTGTGAGCCACCAAAGCTGAGAGGAGATGGCAAACTGACAACTGACTCAGAAAATTGCTGTTTACAGCAGTTCAGTGAGGAGGAATAGATTGGACGTTACTATGGTCCATCGCAAGGGTCCGAGGGGTGGTTGCTATGGAAACAATCAACATTCAGGAATGTGAAGGAAAGGGCCAGTGAAGGAAAAGTGACTTGCTATACAATTTATGAGATGTTCGGATGAGGGTTTATGTCTCGTTTCATAACGTCTTCAGTCAGAACATGTTCAAACTGAACATAATTGCATGCCGTCTGATCAGGGTATAATAACT
This sequence comes from Sinocyclocheilus grahami, assembly GCF_001515645.1. Classification (NCBI taxonomy): domain Eukaryota; kingdom Metazoa; phylum Chordata; class Actinopteri; order Cypriniformes; family Cyprinidae; genus Sinocyclocheilus; species Sinocyclocheilus grahami. The sequence goes on from NW_015505874.1 coordinate 55,747, forward strand.
GACTTTGCACGGCCTCTGATGACACGTGGGTCACTAACTTGATATACTGCAAATTTTCGAGTCAACTATCAAATGAAAGGGTTCAGCCCATATAGGAGAGACATTAGATGAAAGAACGCAGGGAAAAAGAAACGACACGCATACAATCACATGCATATACACCATTATATGTACCTCTTAAAATATCATGAAAAACAAACTCTAATCTTTTTAAATGGGTGGTTATTATTGTCAAGACAACTATACTGTATAAGAGCCAGTGTTGTTATCCGTAACTAAAGTACTTTTAAAAAAGAAAAAAACTTTTTTGGTAATTGAAAAATAAAATAAAATAAAATAAAAAGCTGAAATTAAGCTGATAAATAAAATCAAAATAAAGCTGAAATCTAAGAACTAAAATTAAAGTCACCAAGGCAACATTAAGTTTAAGTACTAGAATTATTAAAACAAAAATAAAAATAAATTAAAACTAAATATAAATATTTTTAAACAATGATAATAAAAAATACATAAAATCCTAAAAAGCATGCTAAAATTTAAAGGAAATGTGAAAATATTAAAATAAAACGATGCTAAATAATAATAAATGCTACAATAGTACAAAAAAATACTCAAATAACACTGATAACAGCTGCAGTTCTGGCGCAGCCATCAGTATACTGTACAATGCGACATACATTCACATCAAATGTTAACTCTGCAGTAAAGTTACTCACGGGACACTGCACTTATATGTGCAATCACAAAAGTACATTATTAGCATCTGATTAAACATTTAATTCACGTGCTGTTCTGACATGCGTTTTTTCTGAGCGCATATACACATTAAGCACGCGCACACCACCCACTAAAACAGCGCCTCATTACTAGACTAAGTTGTCTTTCGCATCTGATTGTTTTTGCATCTAATACTGTCAAAAACACACAAGGTTTACATTTAACAGTTGGCTGTCTAAAATGAAAGTAAACAGTTGAGAGAGAAAGGGATGCGTGCAGCTCTTAAAGCGACAGTACTAAACATGCTGCCGCTTGACATTAAAGGAATAGTTCACCCAAAAATTTAATTTGTCATTATTTGCTCACTCACATTGTCCCAAACCTATATTCATTTCTTTCTTGTGAACAAAAAAAACAATATTTTGAAGAATATGGGTTACCAAACGGTCTTATTTTTTTAATAGACCCTTTTCACATTTCCGGGTTTCTCAGCAGCGGAAGTCGTCATAGATGGGTAAATCTATAGTGGTGAATGGGAGACTACCACAAATAATAATAATAATATAAAATGTTAGAATATATATATATATATTGCATTCCCATTTGTTCAAATAGCAAAAGAAAACCTCCATGATAATATTTTCATGACTTTCAAAAAATAAAGAAAGAAAGAAATAAAGAAAGAAATTTACCGTCACTCCCATAGACACAGTATTAGAAACACCCTCGCATTAGCGTTAATTAGTTTTTTTGTAATTTGATGCAAAAGTAATATAATACAAAATATAGTGTTATATATGTACATGCATTTAAAAAAATGAAAATTTTAAAAACTTTGGAGGATTTATGATGCTGAAGACCATTGAAATGTGTCATCACAGTCTTGTGAAAAGGGTCCATAACAAAGATAAAATAATGACAAGGATTTTTATCTTCGCCCACTTTGGCCTAAATGTCTGCCATTCATTTTTTATATTTTGTTGAGGTGTAGGAGGTGTTATGTTTCTGCACTCTTCCATTTTTATAGAAAATAAAGAAAAAATTAGCTTGTACATAACAGATAGTTTGTTTAAAACCATTTTTATGATGGTTTGTATTTTTTGTGCTCTTTGGAACATCAATGTTTGTTTAAAGGTCACATATTGTACACCTTTTTGGAGTTTTATTTTAGGTTTTGATGTCCTTAAGAATATATATTTGCGGTATAAGTACCAAAAACCATCTCAATATATTTTTACAGCTCCTCTCTCAGGAGCTCTGCTGAGAGCAGGTCGATTTTTTTAATATTCATGAGCCTCTCTTCTGATTGGCCTGTGGTGTTCTGAGTGACGCACGGCCAGGCCAACCACAGGTAACTAGGGTCAGCCGACGTCACAGCGCTAGCTGGAGTCAGCAAAACAAAGGGGAAACTGGAGGCGGCCCATTCAAACCAGCGTAGATTCGGTAACATAAGGAGCTTAAAATATGATCTTGTTGTGATGTTGGGTGCCAGAATCGACGTAATACATCCTCAAATTAGAAATTTGATCGCATATCTGCTACCACTGCAAGACAAAAAACAGATGACAGCTGTGATTAAACGCGATAAAACGAGCAGACTGGACAGAAACGCACACTTCTTATCAGAAAAGGTTCAATAAAGTATTGTCTTTTGTTGTTATGGGTTATGGGCGTCTACAGATTTCTTGCCATATGTCTGTGTTTCTTGCATCTCACGACTATGTAGTGTATGAAATAATGTCTGTTTTACACACATGCCACACTATGGAACGATATTCCGGACAATTTTCAAATAGAATAGCAAATTGTATTTTCAATTGCGTTTTCAATATGTGGACGCATAAATTGTGACATAATCCAAATGCAATTGCAAATCCTGCATTACCGTTTGCATTTTCGCTTTCGCGAACGCACAGTGACTGCCAAATTTCAAATGAAAAAGCAAAGTCCATTTGCAACTGTATTTCCCATGTCTTAGGAGTTACGAGCCTGTCATATTTAAATAGCAATATTAATTACCACCTCTGCTTTTTCACTCTCGCTGCGTCGC
>NW_015505874.1:58864-69095 GCF_001515645.1 Sinocyclocheilus grahami
CTGTCTCTGCATCTCTCACTGTTTACTCTCACTTACACTTTTAATCCATAATAGAGAGCGTGTCACACCTGCCTCAAGACCTTTTACCGTTTGCACTCCACTTGATGCACTTAAGCAAACAAACTAATCTATACTTATTTTCCACCTTACTTTATATTTTATTCAACAGTTTTAATCCGTTATGGAGTTTGCGTCCCGTACGTGGCACAAAAGCGTTGCGCCTGCTTCAAGATCTCTCACTATTTACAGCCACTGGACACCACGATTGATGCAGGTGATTTTTAATGTTATCTTGCCTTGGCTGTGGCGTGTTCTGTGACAGCTGCACCTAGATCTGACTGGTGAGAATTTCTCAAGAGCATTCGCCAGCTCTCTAAATGAAGCTCTTTATTTGGCATTCTTGATTTGTCTTCACAAACGTCGTCAAAAATAGCAGCCGATCACATACATCAAATAGCTAATTTCACACTGCTCCGTGCAGACAACACAACCCCTGCTGACATGTGAGCTCTGGCAAATTAAACTTCACAAAATACTAATTAGCTGACAACATCACTTTCTTTTCCTCACCCTTTCTCTCAGTCTGTTCTGCTACTTCTAAACTTGGTGAAAAAAATGTTGTACAGTGAGGTAAGGGACAGTTTGTTCTTAAAAACAACATGAAACTGCATTCGCATCACATTTAACTTGAGTAACGGCACATACTTCTGACTGAAAACAAATATTCAAGAGGGGAATAATGTAGAACGGCTTGTTTTTATCCACTGAAATTTGATTGGATATTAGTGATGACAGGCTTTGAGATTTTTCTTGTCCCCCACACTCACTTGGTTACATCAGCAGAAAAGTCAACAGACTTTCAGAAAAAAATACACTTTTTAAAGAATTCAAAAATCAAATATGTTTGTAGTCATAGCTATTCGATACACCATCGTTCAAAAGTTTGCGGTCTATATGATTTTTTTTTATGTTTTTGAAATTAGTCTCTTTTGTTCAACAAGGCTGTGTCTATTTGATCAAATTCACAGTAAAACAGTAATATTATAGTATATACTATTTAATAGTAATATTAAAAATATATTTTATTCCTGTGATGCAAAGCTGAATTTTCAGCATCATTACTTCAGTCTTCAGTGTCACATGATCCTTCAGAAATCATTCTAATATGCTGATTTGCTGCTCAACAAACATTTCTTTTTATTAACGATGTTGAAAACAGTTGTGCTGCTTCATATTTTTGTGAAAACTGTGATACATTTTTTTCAGGATTCTTTGATGAATAGAAAGTTTCAAAGAACAGCAGTTATTTGAAATAGATTTTTTTGTAGCATTATAAAATGTTACAGTGTAATTTCTGATCAATTTAATGCATTCTTGTTGAATAAAAGTGTTAATTCATTTTTTTTTAATCATACTGACCCCAGACTTTTGAATATTAGTGTTTATTTAAAAATAAATAAATAAACAAACTATTAAAACCAACAATGGCACTTCACTTAAGTAAAAACCTTTTTAATTTTTACCCAATTTTAACCTAATTTAAATGATCAAAAATGTAATGGTGTATCGGTCAAAGCTGCTGAATATAGTTATCAAACAAATATTTTTCTTTAATTTATGCAAAGTTTATCAATATCTAAAAACTAACAATTAGTTCCGTACTAGCTAGTCTGCAAGATATAACAGCTAATATAATATTTAATTTGGTCTCTTGCCATCTTATTTTGTACCTTATTCACGGAAACTGCATTTCAGAAGTAGCACAGAAAAGAGTTATTTAGTCACAAACAGTTAAAATAAAATAAATAAATAAAACAGGTATTTCATTCATAAAAAAAAGATGAACACGAAAAAAATACACACACTCAAACTTTTATTTTCTTTCTAGGGTTATCTATAACCTCATCTTTCCATTTCTCTATTGTTTTCTTCTCTTCCATCTAGATTCTAGAAGCATGAATCTGCCACATCTGTAATAATACGTTTCTCCACCTCTTTCTCTCTGTCTGCATTAAATACTTCATAACACAAGCATCCACCTGTTATCTGTAGGCAGAGCACTTGTTCATTACAAAGCTCTGCCTTGAATAAAACATCCCCATCTTTTCTTCTAACATCATTCTGACAGAACTTGAAAAAGACGGTACCCCTCATGTGCTAACTTAAAAGAAACTCTGCGAATCTCCAGCTCTGTTATCCAGTCAAGAGTCCAGATTGACACTGATCAATGTCAAAGAGATGCGTTTAAATCAGACGCCTCCGTTCTGTAAAGTGTCTTTGTGTTGAGGGCGTTTCGAACAACTGCTGCTAACAGGAAATCATTAGTCATTATACAGTAGAGTATAACGGGGCAGACCAATCTGACTCTACTGTCTGTTCTTTTGCTTTTACACAGATGCTTTCAACGATAAAATCAAGAGGCGCGACAGGAGACTGACTGAAACTGTCACTCCTCACTTCAGCTCTCAGATGGCACACAGATTTAATTCAGGTGGACAGAGCAGTAGTGATGTCCGATTTATGAACCAATTGCTATTCTAAAGAAGTTCTTTATAATAATTAAGTTTAGGAAGCAAAATGATATAAATCAATTGAAAGTAAGCAATACTGTAACCTGCAGCATTCAACTAATATTGAAAAAAAGAAACAAAATGGGCAAATGTTTTGAGTGATGACTCAAAGGGGTCAGTTTTGTAGCCGGTTGACTAAAAAACAAACACTATCCGAACAAACTGATCTGATAAAAATGAATCAAACTTCAACTCAACTCAAGAATGACTCAATTAAGTGTGGACAACATTTGAGCTGTAAACTAAAGTAAGTGGTATTCCTAAAGCCTCGGGACTTGCAGCGATAAAACGATGTGGAATCATTCATTTACAACAATAAACGGCAGATTTCAGTAATATAAGCTATAGCGATTGGATGTGGACATGTCCGGCGACTCGAATAGGCTGAGAAAAGTTTAACATTAAGCAAATGCAGAGCAACTACCAATGGGAGTGAAGAGTCATGTGATCAGTCTCCAATTTTTATTATCCTCATAACTTTTTATTTATTTATTCTCAAGCATGCAAGTCATCGTAATGCCAGATTACAACATATAAGATAGCATATGCTTGTTTGTCAAACATGTGACTTCAACTTCAATTTGAATCGTTCGTGCTCCTGTTTAAACTCCAATGAAGGCCGGAATTCCATTAAACGCCCGAAAACAGATCACATTGCTCGTTAGACAAAATAAGAGTGATTTGTTTGGCTCTCAGAGGAGAGAGGAGTGCAGAAAAGGGTTTTATAAGAACATAGGGAGCCATTGTTACTCTGACACCGTGTTGAAAACAGAGTTCGACCAATCCCTGAGCTCAGCCGAGGGAACTCTGGATTTGTTCTGTCTGGTAGGAAATGATAAGCTTGACAGAGCTCGATACCCAAGAGCTGCAGGCCCGACAGTGAGTGAGTGAGTGTGTGTGTGTGTGTGTGTGTGTGTGTGTGTGTGTGTGTGTGTGTGTGTGTGTGTGTGTGTGAGGTAGACAGGATTAGAGCACACCTCTGTGGGGACAGGATGCTGTGAAGTGGACCATGGCTGAACAACAAAAAAACTACATCAATCGCTTTTAAAAGACCACAGCGGCTTTCAGGAAAATCCAGGTAACACACCACACAGAGCCACATGCAAACACACAAGCACATACATCCTTAACTTAACCAGTGATAGATGAAAACTAAAAATAGTTACACTGCTAACCATGTGTGTGTGTGTGTGTGTGTGTGTGAGGTAGACAGGATTAGAGCACACCTCTGTGGGGACAGGATGCTGTGAAGTGGACCATGGCTGAACAACAAAAAAACTACATCAATCGCTTTTAAAAGACCACAGCGGCTTTCAGGAAAATCCAGGTAACACACCACACAGAGCCACATGCAAACACACAAGCACATACATCCTTAACTTAACCAGTGATAGATGAAAACTAAAAATAGTTACACTGCTAACCAAAACACAAACAGCTCAGCTCTTTTCAAATTCTAAACAGTCTAGCTTGATTTATTTTTATTTGTCCATCTTAAAAATATATCGAACCTATCAACCTATGCTCTCAATGACAAATGCATTTATGACCTCAAGTTTATTATTGTAATGCTTTATTGGGCAGTTGCTCTGCGCGCTTAATAAATAAACTCCAGCTGGTCCAAAATGCAGCAGCTAGAGTTCTTACTAGAACCAGTAAGTACGTCCATATCAGCCCAGTTCTGTCAACTCTGCACTGGCTCCCTATTGAACAACAAATACATTTTAACATCTTACTAATTACTTATAAAGACCTGAATGGTTTCACTCCTCAATACTTGAGCGAGATCATATCGCATTATAATCCTTCACGTCCGCTGCGATCTCAAAACTCTGGACTTTTGATAATACCTAGAATATCAAAATCAACTTTCCTATTTAGCGCCCAACCTCTGGAACAATCTGTTTAGCGTTGTTCGGGAGGCAGACACACTCTGTCAGTTTAAATCTAGATTAAAGACCCATCTCTTTAACCTGGCATACACATAATACACTATCACATTTCTATAATTCAAATCCGTCACAATTCAAATCCGTTAAAGGATTGTTAGGCTGCATTGATTAGGTCAACCGGAACCGGGAACACTTCCCATAACCCCCGATGTACTTGCTATATCGTAAGAAGAATGGCATCTACACTAATATTAGTCTCTTTCATTCTTAATCCAGATCAGATGGTGGATCTGCACCTAGAGACGACCTCTACAGCCCTGAACGTCAGCGGAGACCAGGACAACTAGACGGCCATCGGCACAAGACCACGGGAACCAGACGAGTCCTCTGCACAATTTGATTTGTGTTGCAGCCTGGAATTAAACAATGCCATGCTGGTTTCTGCCGGCCATATAAGAACTGGCCCCCTGACTGAGCCTGGTTTTTTGCCATTTCTGTCACCAATGGAGTTTTTAGTTTTTTGGAGCTTAGTTGGGGACACTTAAGTTCTGGCAATATTGTCTGCTTGATTGCACAGACACCATTTGAAGAGAACTGAATTAAGCTGGATGATGACATCACTAAATCAACAATGAACTGACCTTAACTGAAAAATTGACTTCACTATTGTCCTCCTACATTATCTACACACTATTTTCATGTGTAACACTGTAAAGCTGCTTTGACACAATCTGTATTGTATAAAGTGCTATACAAATAAAGGTGACTTGACTAGACTTAATAGAATTACAACAGATTATATTACAATATAAAAAAATATTAATATTATTTATATTCATTTATATTTAATTTATTTCATTATATTATGAGTGTGGTACAATTTAACATATATTGCCCTCTTACGGATCTGTAGTTTTAAGTTTTGTGAGTGACTCTATTAAGCAACTTTTTTTCAAAATAGTAACGTGACTGTAATTTAAGTTCTTTACATTGAACACCTTGGTGAACTGCACTTTAAAAGTTGCTTCCCCAACCCTGCATTCTAAATTCACACACAGGCTTCTAAAGAAATAAAGAAAATAAGTCATTGTGCAAAGAGAGAGATGACCCTCTAAAAAAAAAATATATAATATGTATAATATGACAATTCCATAAAATACAGGCCTGAAAATACAATAACAAGTCCTCACCGCAGCAGAATCAATCTACATAAACGCACTCTACTGAACATTTTATCCTCACTGTCTCTTTCTTTTCATCTGTTATCTTTTAGATGAGTACCGTCTATCTGTCTTAATCTCTCTGGGTACATGATGGGTGTCTAAATGAGCTGACAGCATCTACTAGCTTATCTGTTTTCTTTTGCCTGATCTGTGCATATTTCGTACAACGCGACCAAATACAAAAAAAGCATTGCAAGTATCACAGACCACAACGGAAATGTTTCAAGGGAACCCCAACAACCCTTACGAAATGTATCCATGGTTTTATTATAGTAAAAGTGCAGTAACCTTTTTTTGGCATATTGATTACCATTTGTATAACCACAGTTGTACAAATACCATGGTTAAACTATGGTTAGTGTAGCAAAACCCTGATTAATTTGTGGTTACCATGGTTTAACTTTTTTGTTGTTGTTTTTTTCGGTTAATTATAACGTAGGGGAAGTTGTGAAAATTAGCTAGCCAGCTTACAAAATGTTTCACAGTTACACTAATTATGTATTTTGTCAGCTTATTTAGGCTAATGATAATCAAAAAGCTAATGAATCGTATGATCAGAATGTTAAAATGAACTAAAATTTCGCCTTTCAGAGCAGACATTGATAAACATGTCCCAGCCAGGTTCATCACTTGTTGCGTTTCCCTTAAACATTCCATTGAGGTCTGTGCATATTTACAGTGCGTTTCTGTATTTGGTCGTGTTGTGAGTATTTGCAGCGCATATCTGTATTTGCTCATGTTGTACGTATTTGCAGAGCGTTTTTTTAATTCGGTTGTGTTGTGAGTATTTGCAGCACATGTGTCGTCGTCAAACTGATGAAGATGTTTTCTTAATTTGTTGGTGTTTTTTTCTGTTTGCATGTGTTTTTTCATTTGCTCTTGTTTTTTCATGAGCTCTCTCGGCCACCGTATAAATGGGGCAAAAATGATTGAAAAAATGCCAAAAGAGCCCTAAAAGTCAAGAGGAGCTCAACTAAATGTGTAAAGTTTGAGGGCATTTGTGCATGCGCTCCATGTCTTACCCTGGTCTGAGAGGAAGTCCAGCATGGTCTGTAGTAGAAAAGACAGATGTCTGACAGACAGTCCTGGGTTTCCCATACGACGAGACGCATAAACCAGCTCATGAAGCAACCGTAACTGTACTGCCGCCCACCCACGATGGGTTCCTACAAACAGAGAGGAGGAGAAATCATTTAAACACACACAAAACAACACTTTTGATGGATTTAGTTCACATGAGCCTTTTGTGTTTCCACCTTCAGACTGTATTCTTTTTTCTTTTTTTACCCTCTTGAAAGTTAATGTTAATCGACTTTTCTTATAAAAAAAAAAAAAAAAAAGTCATAGCTTAGTTTTCCAATTTTCACCAGTCTGTTTTTGTTCCTGTACTTTTAAGACTTCTTGACACTACGGCTCAGTCTGCTAGTGCCTAAAGTTTGTCTATATGAAGACTGTTGAGCACATTAAATACTTGACAGAGTAGCTCATCCAACAATGAAAGTCATCATCAGTTATTAAACTTTTAGAACATATAAAAGTTTGGAGTTGGTGAGATTTTGTACGTTTTTAAAGAAGTCTCTTCTGCTTTTCAAGGCTGTATTTATTTGATCAAAAATACCGTAAAAACGATATCTCTATTTGAATATATTTTTTAAATGTAATTTATTCCTGTGGTCAACGCTGAATTTTCAGCATCATTACTCCAGTCTCCAGTCAGTGTCATGTGATCCTTCAGAAATCATTCTAATATGCTGATTTGCTGAGAAAGAAACATTTCTGATTTTTTTTAATTAATAGAAAGTTCAAAAGAACAACATTTGTTTGAAATGGAAATATTTTGTAACATTATAAAAATTTTTACTGTTCAATTTTATGCATCCTTGATTAATAAAAGTATTACATTTCTTTCCAAATATATCTTAAAGACCTCAAATGTGACCACAAACCAGTCATAAGGGTCAATTTTTGGAAATTGAAATTCATACATCAGCTGAAAACTGAATAAATAACAAGCTTTCCATTGATGTGTGGTACTATATCCCATAATTCTATGTGCTAAAACAAGAAGAAATCATTATTCTTAACTTCCCCTTGTTCACTAAAAGTTTAAGACATATTTAGTTAAACATGCATTTAAAGTGTACATTTCTACATATGGATGCAATTTGCTTAAAGGGGTCATATGATGTTGCTAAAAAGAACATTATGTTGTGTATTTGGTGTAATGCAATGTGATTATGTGGTTTAAGGTTAAAAAAACACATTATTTTCCACATACTGTACATTATTGTTTCTTCTCTATGCCCCGCCTTTCTGAAACGCGTCGATTTTTACAAAGCTCATCGGTCTGAAAAGCGAGGTGTACGCTGATTGGCCAGTTATCCAGTGCGTTGTGATTGGCCGAATACCTCAAGCGTGTGACGGAAATGTTACGCCCCTACCATACTGTGATGCCGTGTACCGGTGTAGTGCCGAAATTTGCACCCTGCCAGATTATGCATCCCATAGTTTTGGTAGGTTTAGGAGTAGATGTGGGGGAGGGGTTAAGATTAGGGGTGGGGTTGGGATTAGGCAATCAGGTAGCAACTTCAACGAGGGGGTGCATAAACTGGCAGGGGTGCAGAATTCGGCACAACACCGGCGCGACAACACCAATAAAACCCATTACAAACGAGGCATTTGTAGCATCCAGTGGGGACATAATTACTGATTATAATGACTTATACTGTCTTTTTACGTGTTGCGTTGCGTATAGCGCCGTGTAAACATAAAACCATGTCTGAATATTTTGGTTGAACTGTTCTGGAACAGTGTTGTAAATACAACTTAACCACTGATTTCTAGTTGTGTCCTCTTTTGGAAGGCCAAACAAAGTAGTTTCGCTTTCACAACGAAACACACAGCGTCACACACGGCGGGCTTGAGTGAGCCGGCCAGCGGGCTTGAGTGAGGAATGGCCAGCGGGCTTGAGTGAGGAATGGCCGGCGGGCTTGAGAACGGCGCAGCTGGCGGATTCAACGAAGGAGCGCCCGGCGGGCTTGCGGCAACCACATGTGAGGACCCCGGGCTGGACTCCGCTTCGTCCACGGTGAAAGCCGATCCGGCAATCCACAGCGTGAAGTTGATGTATTTCCTCAGCGACCAGCACGGATCAGCTCCAGGCATGACGAAGCAGATATCATACTCTTTTGGAAGGCCAAACAAAGAAGTTTCGCTTTCACAATGAAACACACAGCGTCTCCACGACATGGCGGCGGCAACAACAATACTACAGCGAGAATAAAAGTTACGCCTTCTTTCTTGTGTGAACATTTGGGCGATGTTATGCAAATCTTCCCACGAAGTATAATGCGAACAGGCCGCTGAGTCTCCAGGAAGCATTTTAAAGTTCTCCACGATCTGCTGCAGTTCTGTGTTCAGTCTTTGTGTTCTCACTGGACTTTCTAAATCCCTGTGCACAATGGTTGAGCTAAACGCAATCAATCAGAGGTTGATGATATATTCGCTCTCTCTGTGCGTAAAGAGAGCTGAGATCGAGAACTCCCAGGCCAATTAAAAACCCATTTTCTCTTCTCTCTCTGCACTCCATGGTGTCTCTATTGACCCAAGCCCTCTTCTCTCTTTCACATAAAGCTTCAGTAAGCCAGGGTCACCCTTCAGCTTCAGCGGACACACGCGAGGGGTCTCCATCACCTCCTGCTCTCAATGGCATCACCCATTCAATACAATAAGCACATTAAATCAGTTTTGTCTGACATAATATAGAATGAAGATGAAAGAAGAGTAAATATATCTAAATGATGGAACGGCTGGGTCTGCATTGAGACAGCACTCATAAATCTTACTTCAAGTCCATGTGAAACAAAAATGACTATTTATTTTCCTCATAAATGTCGTTTGTCTTATTGTGCCTAATTCATCAGTGCTCATTATTCAAATCTTTTATCAAAATGCAATAACATTTTCTGCCTTTGAACTAATGACTTTGCTGACAGAATCAACAATGTGTGGCAACTGGCAAGAGAAAACATATATATTACCTAACTAACTGACCAAGCAGAACTGTGAAAAACTCAGTGTCACGATGCCTGAGTGCTGTGGGTGGTTGCCAAGGTGTTGCTATGCATTTGCTAAAGACTGGAATACACTACATGACTTTTAAAATTGGAACAGATTTTTAAAAACCCCAGGCATCATACACTTACCGACTTTGTAAATAGTGACAAAGGAAAACTGGCCATCATACACTAAACGACTGAGGATCACACACTACCAGACTTTCAAGTTGTTCCGATCACAACAAACTCAGGCAGAAACGTGCGCCTTGTTGTTAGGAGACGCGTGACAAATGAAAACAACATGTGTTCTAAAATCAGCTGAAAATAGCAAACATGTTTGATATCCTCCGACTGGATGGAATCATAGTCTGAAGCTAAAAAATCGGAGTCTGAGACCATCATACACTACTCGATTTTCTATGGAATCTGTCAACTCAAATCTGCAAACTGACTCTGACTTTCAGCAACAAGCTTCAACTTCTCCAGAT
>NW_015505874.1:69467-78011 GCF_001515645.1 Sinocyclocheilus grahami
ATTTCCTCAGCGACCAGCACGGATCAGCTCCAGGCATGACGAAGCAGATATCATACTCTTTTGGAAGGCCAAACAAAGAAGTTTCGCTTTCACAATGAAACACACAGCGTCTCCACGACATGGCGGCGGCAACAACAATACTACAGCGAGAATAAAAGTTACGCCTTCTTTCTTGTGTGAACATTTGGGCGATGTTATGCAAATCTTCCCACGAAGTATAATGCGAACAGGCCGCTGAGTCTCCAGGAAGCATTTTAAAGTTCTCCACGATCTGCTGCAGTTCTGTGTTCAGTCTTTGTGTTTTCACTGGACTTTCTAAATCTCTGTGCACAATGGTTGAGCTAAACGCAATCAATCAGAGGTTGATGATATATTCGCTCTCTCTGTGCGTAAAGAGAGCTGAGATCGAGAACTCCCAGGCCAATTAAAAACCCATTTTCTCTTCTCTCTCTGCACTCCATGGTGTCTCTATTGACCCAAGCCCTCTTCTCTCTTTCACATAAAGCTTCAGTAAGCCAGGGTCACCCTTCAGCTTCAGCGGACACACGCGAGGGGTCTCCATCACCTCCTGCTCTCAATGGCATCACCCATTCAATACAATAAGCACATTAAATCAGTTTTGTCTGACATAATATAGAATGAAGATGAAAGAAGAGTAAATATATCTAAATGATGGAACGGCTGGGTCTGCATTGAGACAGCACTCATAAATCTTACTTCAAGTCCATGTGAAACAAAAATGACTATTTATTTTCCTCATAAATGTCGTTTGTCTTATTGTGCCTAATTCATCAGTGCTCATTATTCAAATCTTTTATCAAAATGCAATAACATTTTCTGCCTTTGAACTAATGACTTTGCTGACAGAATCAACAATGTGTGGCAACTGGCAAGAGAAAACATATATATTACCTAACTAACTGACCAAGCAGAACTGTGAAAAACTCAGTGTCACGATGCCTGAGTGCTGTGGGTGGTTGCCAAGGTGTTGCTATGCATTTGCTAAAGACTGGAATACACTACATGACTTTTAAAATTGGAACAGATTTTTAAAAACCCCAGGCATCATACACTTACCGACTTTGTAAATAGTGACAAAGGAAAACTGGCCATCATACACTAAACGACTGAGGATCACACACTACCAGACTTTCAAGTTGTTCCGATCACAACAAACTCAGGCAGAAACGTGCGCCTTGTTGTTAGGAGACGCGTGACAAATGAAAACAACATGTGTTCTAAAATCAGCTGAAAATAGCAAACATGTTTGATATCCTCCGACTGGATGGAATCATAGTCTGAAGCTAAAAAATCGGAGTCTGAGACCATCATACACTACTCGATTTTCTATGGAATCTGTCAACTCAAATCTGCAAACTGACTCTGACTTTCAGCAACAAGCTTCAACTTCTCCAGATAGTAAATCGGCAGAAAATCGGAGCAAAAATGATGTAGTGTATTCCAGGCTTAAGGCATTCTAAATGGTTTTTAGAGCAGTACTATGCTGTTGCCAGGGGTGGTTGTCAAGGAGTTGCTATGCACTTGCTAAGGTGTTCTAAATGGTTTTTAAGAACATGGCTATACAGCTGCCAGGGGTTTCTGGGTGGTTTTCCAAGCTCTTCTAAATAGATTTTAGAGCATTTCTATGTGGTAGCCAGTTTCTGGGTGATTGTTTGCTAAGTGGTTAGCAATTCTCTGGAATATTCTGGTCTCTAGACATGATGACTCACTACTCTTTTCTCTTATTTTAGCGTCCACAAAGTGAAAATTACAAAAATTGCTTCAAAAAATTAATACACCTCTCCTCAACAAACCACACAATTTGGGACATCATACTTCACCAAAATAAAACAATTAGTTATATATTATTATGTAGTATTATATATTACACACCCTTAGACTAACTATTCTATTTCACTCTGGAATGCGTCACATTAAGGAGTTTAAATGTGTTGCAAAAGCCATTTTATGCCATCTTTAAAGAATATTAATGATTTTCTCTTTCAAATTCACAGGATTCTGAACGATATATGCAGACCCTCAGGCTGCATCTAAAGCTAAACGTCTTTATTATTCCATGCATGTGAGAGTCGGGCAGAAGATTGAGAGGATTTCATATTAAAGAGAATATAGTTAAGAACCCTAAAGTGATGCAGCTCAGAGTCTGACATCACAGCTCAGGGTCAGTTCTCCTCTCCGCGCTGTTTTTTTTTTTCCAACACAAAGACTAGACGAAATATATATCACCCCTGAGAAGAGCCCTTCAAAACCCACAACGCTGTTCTGTAAGCATACAAAGAGGGACAAGGTCACTTCAATGCCGTCTGGGCAGATTACAAATCAACCAATGGCTGTTTATGAGTCTGAGGTATTTAAAGAAAAATGAGCAATTCAAATTATTCATATTCTGCTCTTGTATTGCGAAAGACGCCAGTAAACAGAGGTAAAACGGGTCGAGAGGACAACCATGAAATAAAACAAAGTAATAGCATGCATTTATTTAAAAAACGACAGCATTAACCCAATTAAAAGAGCAAACATGAGGGGGTGGGGGGGTGGGACGTCATTACCCAGGTTCAAAAGCCTTGAGACATCGGCATGTACATCACTCGCATCATAATGCATGCAGGCCGCATTTCTATTCCAGACTCGCATGCACATTACTTCTTTGTTTATTGTCAACAGGAGTCTGTCTAAATAGGCCGGAGGACATGGAGGAGGATAATGCCTTTCAGCCAGGCAAAATAGATATTCAACCTTATTCACTCCTCCTGACGACTGGTCGACTGATATGAGTTTTTGACTGATGGTGCTACAGACATGTACAGAACAGGATGAGCAAAACTAGACAGAATAAAACATTACTCATTTTGTCTTGATCATGAGATAACTTGTTCCCTTGTAATTTTGTAATGATTTTGACAGAAAAAAGTCTCAGTCTCATTTAAGAAGTGCCTAATTGTAATGAAATACAGGGCCAAATGAATATAAACATTATAAATATGTGTAAAAAAAAAACTATTGAGAACTAATATAATCATTACTTTATAATTTGGAGTCTGACTGCTCTTATTATCCATTATATTATCTGCATATTATTTCTAAAAATGTCAGGAAAAATTTGAAAATAGCTTTACTTAAGTCGGGATCATGAAAAGATGAATAATAAGGCTTTCATACTAAAACTGTTCAAATTAATTTTCGTTAATTGAAATAAAGCTGAAATAAAGTTTATAAATATAGGCTTAAATATAAATATTACATGAAGAGCTTTAAAAAAAATAGTTGCCTTGGCAATTAATTTAAAATATCCAATTAAAAATATTAATAAATACTACAATAGTATATAGATAATAATTAAGTAACACTGCTTCAGTACTTGGGTTGTTGGACATGCACAATTTTCTTCAGTCTATCCAGACATAAACAATCACATCAACTACAACAAGGCCAAGAAGAAATGTATATGCATTCACAATGTAGTGCATTCAGTTACATCTCGTACTGTATCGCGTACCTTGTCAGAGTCGTGCGCTTTGCTTGGCCATTTGTTGTGATAAACAGGAAAGTGTGTCCAGCTGAATTCAGTTTGAGTTTTGTTAAAGGAATAAAAAAGAAGCTTAGTTTAACGCGGAAGCGGTCGCGGCTGCGGTCGTGGTTTAGACCGAAGTGTGTAAAGACCATCGACTCTACCGTGCGACTCCACCGGGCGGGGACACCGGCAAAGGATAAGTATCGCTTTTTATTTCTCCTCTTTCCTATTACTTGTTTCACTTCTGTTTCAGTTTTTTTATAACCATTTACTATATGTCAGTAAGTTGTTGTTATTTTAGCATGTGTGTTTGACTCAGTGTTATTTTTTTAGGATTACTGATAAACTAATGTAGTTTGATTTGTATTAGTTTATTCTATTTTAGTTATAGTTGTAGTAATGTTGCCATTTTATTTGTTTTTTATTATGTCTAGATAGGTATTTTTATTAAGTTTTAGTTTTATTTAATTTGAGTTATTTCAGTAATTCAACATACAAATACTATATAACACCTTTCTATAAAAAAAATGAAGGCCACCTTAAAAAAGCACAAAACAAAAAAACCTGCCAGTGCATTCAGTAACGTTGGAAAGTGTTTCTGCCAGTAGTGGTACTTCAGACACGCTGTCCTTCAAATGATCAGTAAAATTGAACAAACAATGACTCTGAATTACTATTTTTGTTAAAATCCCAACTAGATTTGAATCATGCATAAATTCACCCGTATGAAAGTCTCCATTTACTGACAAACGAGAACACTTGTACTCCAACCAGTCTTTAGAAACCACACAGAACATAGAAAAGCATTTGTAATATGGCTTAACAGCCTTGTGTAATCTCGGGTTACCTTTGCTGAAGTCTTTGGGGTCTAGAGAGAGGCTGTATCCTGGCAGGGTCTCCAGCAGGAGTTTGTAACAGGCCTTCCAGCCCGGTTCAGGGATGGTAGGCGCCACACACTGCATAGCCGCGACGCGTTTGAAGAACGCTGATTTCCGGTGGAAGCCGATGAGCTCGTAGAGCTCTGACAGCACACTGTAACGCTGGATCTTCTCCTCTTCTGACAGCTGAGCACATAGACAAACGTTCAAAGACCCTTCCTAATTCAGCATCTTTGAAAACAGACTTGTTGCAAGTGATCACCTGGCCTAGATTGATGTAAACAGCATTCTGCAGGAATTCAGAAGCCTCCATGGCTCGTTTCTGAATGGCCAACACTCTGACAGCCTTAATACAGGTCTCCAGCTCAATCACTCCTGCGCTCTTATACTGAAAGACAGACAATGAGATTTTAATTTTTATTTGAGTTATGAGCTGTCAACTTAAAGTGTTAATTTAGTGCATTCATTATTTATATAAAAAAATAAAAGATAAATAAAAATTATTAAATGCAATTAATCATGGCCAGGCCCACACATATATCTATCTGAGAAATTCAAGCTTAATTTTTTTTAAATACATAATTTTTTTAATAAATAAATATATTAAAAAATAATAATAATAATTTACTATTTAAAATAAATATTTAATTATTAAATACGTTTTAATGCACAAAGGTTTTGTGTATATGTATATAAATAGTCAGATCATGCTAACATTTCAATCATGCTGCTATACATGTTTTGTCTTTTTTACAAGTTAAACTATAATAACAGATTGTGAGAATTGCACCTTGAGACCATAAATTATAAAAAAAGAAAAAGAAAATTGCAATATTGAAGTTCACTGACAAAAACAGAAAGCAAGAAAAAAATAGAGGGTCAGACAAAGGTCATGCTGTACGTACAACTTGCTTGCGCTTCTGTTCAGAAGCTAATTTATTTAATTGTAATACATTTTTATTTTATTTTTTAAATGTATTAATTATTTTAGTTTAGTTTGTAAACTTTTAATAATAACTTAAAATAATAAAAATCACAATATTCAATTACATTTACTATTAAAAATGTTTTCATACAATAATAAATAAGGTTTTGAAAATTTCAATCATGCTGCTATACATTTTTTGTCTTATTTACAAGTTAAAATTAAATTTCAGACTGTGAAAATTGGCCTCTGAGACCATAAAGATAATAACTTGCAATATTGAAGCTCACTGAAAATTTAAAGAAAGATCTGAGGGTCAGTGAAAGGTCATGCTGTACGTCCATCTCATATGTGCCTCTGTTCAGGATGTCATCATATCTGAAAATCAAAACTCAGCAGTGGACAGTGGCACAAAGTGCTCTGTTCGAGTCTTTGAATTTACAAGGCTGCAGTGTCCTCTGCTGGCAGAACAGCTGATGTGGCAAGACATGAGCAGTTGGAGATCAACCAGACTAACAGAGACTGAATGAGCAGCTCCATTCACAAGACTGGGGTCAAATACTTTACATGAGCCTCATTCAAGATGAGGAACAGTGAGTTTAAAATGCACCACACAAAAAGATTTTTAATGCCAGAATTTAGACCATCACTAGGGGCTACTTGCTGTGAGATGCACATCAGCAGAGGCATTGTGGGTAAAACACCTACTTAAAAATGAACCGGCCCTGTTTGCCATCTAAGAGTGAGAGTTGATGAATAATGAAATAGAACTTTGAGTGTTTAATAAAACAATAAGCCACGAAACGCTGCATGTTAAAGTGGTTTTACTGCAGTTAAAAAGAGCTGTTAGGCACGAAGCGGTGTGTGCTTAAAACTCCCTTAATTGGAGTAAAATTGCTATAACACAAGGCTTTGGTAGATTATTATTTTTTAAAAAGGCTAGATACCCACGTTCAATAAAAATTTTTATTTTTAATATTAAACGATTTTGCTAAGACTGTTTTACAACTGCTTTAAATGTGCCTCATTAAATCAGATTTTAAAGCTGAAACTCGGTTTATAACGCTCTGTTGTATGAATCTGCTGTTTGCTAAAAAGTGACAGTAAAGACATTTATAGTTTTATCAAATACTTGCACTACAAATAAATGCTGTTCTTTAGAACTTTCTATTTATCAAAGAATATTGAAAAAATATTTCTGTAAAAAATTAAGACGCAAAACGGAATGTTTCAGAAAATCAGCAAATTAGAATGATTTCTGAAGGATCATGTGACAGAAGACTGGAGTAATGATGCTGAAAATTCAGCTTTGCATCACAGGAATAAAACATTTTTCATTATTTTAAAATAGAAAACTTTTTAAACATTTAAACATTTTAAATTGCAATACTATTTCACAATATTACGGTTTTAATACATTAATTTTTAAATAATTGCAGCACTGTTAAACATCAGGATTAGTATAGTTAACTAAAACTAAAACCAAAACTAAAACCATAAAAAAAACAATTGTTGCTTGAAGTAAACTAAATGTTAACTGAAACTAAATAATAAAATAAAACTTATTTCAGCTAGTTTTTCATTTTTCAATTAATTTAGTTTAACCCTCATGTGATGTTCGGGTCCTTTTTGCTCTGAAAATTTTTTATTTTTCCCGAAAATACTAGTTAATGTTATCGCATTGGTCTGAAATTTTTTGACTTTGTTCACAAAGGGTATAACTACTTCTAAAAAAAAATTTGATAATTTTCATACTTTTCTGGGGGAGATTTTTCACCTTGTTACACTCGTGATGTTACAAAGCAAAAAGGACCCGGCCTCAAAAAATGCTTATAAATCACTAATTATGCTATACTATCAACAAAGATTGGATTAAATCTTTTTGTCAACTTTTCTTTCATTTAGGACTGGTTTTGTATTTATATTTGCTTCTGATTAATCGTAGGCCTCGTTTATCTGAAAGTAGGCACCTCATTTTTTGAGTGAAAAAAGCATTATTTATGAATAATTTTCACAATATTAAATAAAAACTGATGAAAATTTGCACTGTTTATCACAATAGTGTGCTTTAATGTTTAATCAGGGAGTTTGTTTTGAAAGGCTTTTATTTTGTACAAAATGGCACAAAGTCACACTTGTGGTGTTCCCAGGCAAAAAGTACCCGGCCTCAAAAATTGCTTATAAATCACTCATTATGCTATATTATCACCAAAGATTGGATTCAATCTTTTTGTCAACTTCTTATCTTTCGTTTAGGACTGGTTTTGTATTTATATTTGCTTCTGATTAATCGTAGGCCTCATTTATCTGAAAGTAGGCACCTTATTTTTTGAGTGAAAAAAGCATTATTTATGAATAATTTTCACAATATTAAATAAAAACTGATGAAAATGTACACTGTTTATCACACTAGTGTACATTAATGTTTAATCAGGGAGTTTGTTTTGAAAGGCTTTTATTTTGTACAAAATGGCACAAAGTCACACTTGTGGTGTTCCTGGTCAAAAATGTCCAGCCATTCAAAGTGAATGGGAAAGAATGAAACTAATAGAAACTATTAGTGTTCAGGAGCATGTTTATCATGTTCACGTTCACATATGTACGTGTGCTTGCAAACAAAAGCCTTGGGCCTGTTCATGTTTGGATGCATGCATACTCACGCTAACACACACACACACACACACACACACTTATACAAACTATTGGGAGTATTACAAGTTTTCTATTTCATCCTACCCTGAACTGCATCCAATATCATTTCATCAATCTGATAGTATAACTCTCTCTTTCTCTAACTCTCTCTCACTCACTCACCCACCCACACACACACACACACACACACGAACTGGCTTCACCCCATCTTCTTTCTTTCATCACACCTTCTAGACTAAATATTATGACAATATTGAGGCTTTCATGTTCTCACAAAGCAGACAAAAGTTTACTAATAAATGCTTTAGATGTATTCTCGTAGCTTCGTAATATTACGGATGACCCCCTGATGTCACATGGATTATTTTATCGATCTCCTTGCTACATATCTGCACCTTGATCGTGGTAATTACATTGCCGACTATGGGAGGGTGAAAGAGCTCTCAGAATTCATCAAACATATCAGAGAGAACATTTCATGGAACAACAAACCAATATTTATACTGTCACAAAAAATAACACAGACGCTGTCATACAGAGACAATGTCATGCAACAA
>NW_015505874.1:78362-90423 GCF_001515645.1 Sinocyclocheilus grahami
TGTTTGCAAGCACACGTACATATGTGAACGTGAACATGATAAACATGCTCCTAAACACTTCTATTAGTTTCATTCTTTCCCATTCACTTTGAATGGCTGGACATTTTTGACCGTGAACACCACAAGTGTGACTTTGTGCCTTTTTGTACAAAATAAAAGCCTTTCAAAACAAACTCCCTGATTAAACATTAAAGTACACTAGTGTGATAAACAGTGTACATTTTCATCAGTTTTTATTTATATTGTGAAAATTATTCATAAATAATGCTTTTTTCACTCAAAAAAGTAGGTGCCTACTTTCAGATAAATGAGGCCTACGATTAAATAGATGCAAATATAAATACAAAACCAGTCCTAAATGAAAGAAAAGAAGTTGACAAAAAGATTGAATCTAATCTTTGGTGATAATATAGCATAATGAGTGATTTATAAGCAATGTTTTGAGGCCGGGTCATTTTTGCCTGGGAACACCACAAGTGTGGCTTTGTGCCATTTTGTACAAAATAAAATAATTTAAAACCAAAATCCCTGATTAAACATTAAAGTACACTAGTGTGATAAACAGTACAAATTTTCATCAGTTTTTATTTAATATTGTGAAAATTATTCATAAATAATGCTTTTTTCACTCAAAAAATGAGGTGCCTACTTTCAGATAAATGAGGCCTACGATTAATCAGAAGCAAATATAAATACAAAACCAGTCCTAAATGAAAGATAAGAAGTCCAATCCAATCTTTGGTGATAATATAGCATAATTTTTGAGGCCGGGTCCTTTTTGCTCTGTAAACTCGTTAGTGTGATAGGGTTCTGAACACAACACAAGGGTTTTAATTATTTAATATTGTGAAAATTATTCATAAATAATGCTTTTTTCACTCAAAAAATAAGGTGCCTACTTTCAGATAAATGAGGCCTACGATTAATCAGAAGCAAATATAAATACAAAACCAGTCCTAAATGAAAGAAAAGAAGTCCAATCCAATCTTTGGTGATAATATAGCATAATTTTTGAGGCCGGATCCTTTTTGCTCTGTAAACTCGTTAGTGTGATAGGGTTCTGAACACAACACAAGGGTTAACTTGATGTACTAAACTTGATGTTAAAATTTAAAACTATATACACATATTTTTAAAAAATAAATAAAAAAAACTACTAAAAATGACAAAACACGCAACAAAATTACTAAAACTTTAACTGAAATTTAAATGAAAACAGAAAATATAAAACCAATTCAAAATATTAAAGGGATAGTTCACCCAAAAATGCGTCGTGGTACTCTCGTGAACGCACGTCGAAGACTGACACGGAAGAGAAGAAATTGTTGAATAAATTCATTCAAAGTCATTATTTTTGTTTTCTTTGCACACAAGAAGTCTTCTCATAGCTTCATAAAATTAAGGCTGAACCTCAGATGTCACATGGACTATTTTAACAATGCCCTTCCTACCTTTCTGGGCCTTGCGTTGCTGTCTATGCAGGGTCAGAAAGCTCTCGGATTTCATCAAAAATATCTTAATTTGTGTTCTGAAGATGAACTATCTAAACTCACATCCGTGTGCGTGAAGTTACCTTGCCGTAGTTAGAGATGGCCTCTTTGTATTTCTCGATGATGTCCTCCTGACTCAGGCAGTTCTTGGCACGACCGATCTCAGTGCTCGTGTCTGCACTGATGCCATTGGTCGTCAGAGCACCTGGACAGGAAGACAAGAGAAGGAACTATGATAAATGCACAACGAAAAATTAAGAAAACAAAGACAAAGAAACAAAGCCAGTTCTGTACTCTGCATGCCACTGTAACACTTCCATTCACGTTACCTTATTTTCAAACGTTATAAAGCCTACAGTCCATAATAATATTAAAGATTTTTGCATAATGCCGCTCTGAGATATAAGATGCTGCAAATGAGTTAATTTGTCTGATGCAAGACCTGGAACTCAACAAGCAATCTCTTGAATTAAATATGAAAGTCATCAAGAAACATATTTCGAGGAATGAGAAAAATAATTACACACTCAGGATGTTTATTAAAGAAACAAGAGAACAAATTTACCCTATTTACTTTATTAATCCTTGTCCCTGGTTGCATTGGGAACGATTCATCTGCGCATAATCTTTTATTAAACTTGAATAACCTCCTGGAATGGCTTTTCATAAATCTAATTCAGAAAATGCACATTGGAAATATGTATGTTGGGCCAAGAACTGTTGGTTTTACCTGGCAAACCGCATTAAAGAAATGAGAAATCAATTAAAAACAATTCAATCTTTTTATTTTATTATGTAAATTGAATCTCTTATTTTTAACGAGTCTGCATATGATCAGATAACTTTGAAATACAAATGGAAGCAAAACACTGACAAAACGTGGTAAAGTTGTAGCGTAAACGACACGTCCTACAAGTCCTATTGCATAAGGTCTAAACTAAATCTCTATGTCAAAACCATTAGTTACTAATAAATTATGGCTAAGTATTATCATCAAAAACACAAACTAATCTGTTCAGTAAAAATCTGTACTAAAGATTTTTATAATGGATGTTTGGTGAATCAGTCATTAACCTGATAGCTACTGCAAAAATCAGGAAGAAAACACAAATATCCCATCTAATGATTGCAAAAGTGTCAGCTGGAATCAAAAGTAAGGATTCAAATCCATGCACTGAAATCACTGTAGATATTTTCATTGCTGTCAGATCAGAAACACAAAAGGCCACCCAAACACCTGCACACATGCACAAGCACAATAAAGTAACTAAAACTATGTCACAAGTGCACAAACGGGCAAGAATAAGAGCCATATCTTGAGCTACACATGTGCTTTACTGTACCTGGATCAATGAGAACTTCTTGAGCGCCTGAAGACGGACAGATAAACAAACAGAGAGGGAGAGACAGAGAGATAGAACCTGGTTCACTCTTGGGCACAAGCAGTGAGCAGTGTTAGTACAGCACATATCAGGGCACAAAATGGTCTGCTATCACCCCGACATTGCTGAATCGTGATAGGATGTCAGTACAGCAGTGGGGATGAGCAGACATGCAGCAGGACTGAGAAGTGATGGGCTCTTCAGTTAAGTCATGTGGATTATTGTGATGTTTTTATCAGCTGTTTGGACTCTCATTCTGTCGGCACCCATTCACTGCAGAGGATCCACTGGTAAGCAAAGTGATGTAATACTAACTTTCTCCAAATCTGTTCCCATGAACAAATAAATTAATCTTCATCTTGGATGGCCCGAGGGTGAATACATTTTCAGCAATACATGTAATTTTTGTGAAATGTTGTATTTGGAAAGTCTCTATATCTTGAAAATTTTGATTTGACAATTTGTTATGCATTCATTTTAAGCGTGCAAATACTCTTTGAAACGAATGTAGTTGTAAATCTGTAGCAAAAACCCCACCACAATGTATTAATTAGCAAATTAAACATGCACAGTGGATATAGAAAAGAATCACCCCCCCCCCCCCCTTTAAATTAATTAAATTTTGTTGCTTAGCAGCCTGAAATGAAGACGGACACAGTTTTTGTTTTATCCAGGTGTATTTACTCAGTGCAACTTATAACATCCAAGTGAAAGAAAGAACACCAACAAGTCAGAAACAAAAAATAAAAAAACAGAATCACTGAGTTGGAAAAAGGATCACCCCCTTGTGTCAGTATTTTGTTGAACCACCTTTTGCTTTAATTACAGCCTTCAGTCTGTTGGGATTTATCTCTGTCTCTACTAACTTTGCACATTCAGACTTTGCAATACTTGCCCACTCTTCTTTGCAGACATCAGACACATAATTTAAGAGACATCCAACTCTTTCACTTACAAATTAATGCATGATGTAAATAAAAACATTATTTCAGTTTCCATAGGAGATCCTCACATTTCTTTCTTGAATGTATGTGAGTGTGGGGGGGAAAAAGCAAAGATATACAGAAGATCTACAACAGAATTAAATATGAACTCCAGAATCTCTCAAGCCACTAAAATGAAAAGATGGGGGGGGAAAAAAGTCATCTTGATATTTTTGGGGAAACCATTTGTTCAGACAAAAGCGATGCTATAGACATGTCTGACTGCACTGACCAGGTCTGTGTCTCATTAATGCATGATGTAAATAAAAACATTATTTCAGTTTCCATAGGAGATCCTCACATTTCTTTCTTGAATGTATGTGAGTGTGGGGGGGGGAAGCAAAGATATACAGAAGATCTACAACAGAATTAAATATGAACTCCAGAATCTCTCAAGCCACTAAAATGAAAAGATGGGGGGAAAAAAAAGTCATCTTGATATTTTTGGGGAAACCATTTGTTCAGACAAAAGCGATGCTATAGACATGTCTGACTGCACTGACCAGGTCTGTGTCTCTTTCCAGCATCGGCAGCAGAGGAGACGCCAGGTTTGCGGGCTCCGCTCTTCCCCGCAGTGCCTCCTGGGTAATGGAAGATGACAGACGCAGAACACAGCCCCTCCAAAGCAGCTGAGGAGCAACACATAAACCAGTTCACTGTTTCTATTCATCACTGGACAGTTGATCTGTCATGCAGGTTTTAAAGCAAGATGCTTGGAGTTGAAGGGTTGAGATTGTGACGAAAGTTGACAGGGTTTGTTAGCTGGCAGCACATGAGTTTAAAAACTGGATATAACTTTGCACTGGCATGCAAGTGACTTTATTACACCAGGGTTATTATAGTTAACTACAAACAAAAAAACTATTTATTTCAGTCTTTAACATCTCAATTTCATTTAGTTTAACTTGATGTACTAAAATAACTGAAATAAAAAAATACTAAAAAACTATATAGACATACTATAATTAAAAACATTAAAAATACTAAAACTTTAAACTTTAAATGAAAACGGAAAATATAAAAATAAAAATGTATTGTGTGTGTGTGTGTGTGTGTGTGTGTGTGTGTGTTAACAGATGATTTTATTATTTTATTCACCTATTAACATTTCAGATTTTTATTTAAAGAACTAAAACTAAATATTAAATACAAAAAAAAAGTTGTGAAAGTATCAATCAATCACCAGCTTACCTCCCAGCCATAGGAAGTCATTGACAGACCGCAGCAGCTCTACAGCCATGTGATAATGTACAAGCGCGTCCTGCAGCATGCCTGCCTGGAGACACAGATCCCCGACGTGCTTCCTCATGCGGCCCTGACAGCGTTTCTTGTAGTGCCTGAGCAAGAGGAGCAGCAACAGGCATCAGATAAATATTCAGCATTTATGCACAGAGCTTAATCGATGCAAGACACACTCGCAGCCAAGTGCAGGTGACGTCAGCCATATTTAATTCAAATTATTTTTTATCAGCGGTGAATCGATGTCATCTCATTTGGCTCTCCTTATATGGAACACAAATATGCTGATGTGGTTTTGCATTAAGCTTGGTCTTCTGTCTTAGCCCAGGATTTACAGACAGAGAGAGGGAAGCTGGAGCTGAAGATACAGATGCAGTGGGAAGATGATGCACAGGCAAAACTGGGAGGGATTTTAACTAAAGGGCTCACAAAGTAACTTTATGTCAGTAAAGTAATTAAATACATTTTTAAAAAATTAGGGATTTCTATTTTATAAACATGAGGAGGTAAAACTCTAGTGGAAGGACCCCTATAGATATAGATAGGTAGATGGTGTGCAAGAGGGTCAAGTGTTATTCAAGCTAGAGTCAGACAAAACAGGAGACATGAATTTCTTCATGTTAAGACTTTCATAATTTTTCACTTTTACATAGAGAGGATGTATCAGTAAACATATAATTACTTTAAATGATCAGCAACAGTGATTAAAACAATGTTTATATATTTTTTTTTAAATACTTTTTGACAGATTACAAATACACTAAACTATCATCTTGAAATCTTTCAATGCCATATTGGCATATATAAAAAATTATAATATTGACAATAACATCAACATACACACCAAATAAGTCGAATAAGTTTTTTTTTTTAATCAGCAAAAAAAATAAAAAAAATCACAGCTGCTAAATTTAATAAATGTTAAAATACAATACATATCTTAAATTATTTTATATATATATATATATATATATAGAGAGAGAGAGAGAGAGAGAGAGAGAGAGAGAGATCTATATAAAATTCTATAATAGAAAAATTAAAAAAAATAATAATATTCATATCATATACATCAATAATTATATTACTAGGATGATTATTTTAATAAATAATCAATTAGCCTAAACCTACACTATAGACCTCAAACTTCACATAGCTAATCAGTTATACTCATTTGAAGGTAATGACTTCTTATCTAGGAGACAAGAGTATAATATAAAATGTTCCCTTTCAAATTTGCCAAAAAAAATATATAATAATAATAATAATATTATTATTTATATATATATATTAGCCAAAATGTCTATCCATTAATCCCTACTATTATAATTAAATAACAAATATTAAATGAATTGCCTACTTTTTATATTACGTTATAAAATTTATATTTAAAAATAGAATTAATATTATTGCTTTATATTAATAAATATAATCTTTATAAACATATAATCTATATTTAACTTCTGCTCAAGAACTTACATCTTGCAAAAGAGCACTCACAGCTGAACTCAGAGAGTGTTTTCTATAGACACATGGATGTCATATTCAAATTCATGCTGCGACCGTAGATGAGATGAGCATAAAGCTTTGCGAGCAATCACTCATGAATTACTGAATGACATCCATGCATTTCTGCACTTCAAACAGACAGAGATAGTGAATAAGAAATGCAGTACACTTGATCAAACACTTGACCCTGTCAGGCACCAGGACTCAGAGAACCTTGCCCGAGACTTTTTAAACAGGGATTCAAAACATTCTCACCATAAAGGTGAAGTGTATCATTTATGCACAACAAAACAGAACTACAAAATAGGAATATCCACCATTAAGCAAACAGAAGTTCATCACTGGTTTTATTCTAAAGCGACAGGTCGGGCAGCTCAACTAAAAAAAAATAAAAAATGACACACTTCACCTTTAAACAATCAACTCGGATGATATGAGGAACCAAAGACACAAAATCTTTTTCCATTCCTGCACATTGACTTGCATTTCAAAAAGTCTGAACTTTCTACTCTAAACTGAGACACAAGAGAATCGAGGTCCAACCACTGTGTCACTGACGGGGAGAGGAAGAGGCTGATCAGGTAAGAATGAACTAAACCGGCTCACCTTTTCACACCCAATAATAAACTCACAGGACAGTATGAAAGAAAAGAAGAAAGACAAATAAAACAAGGCAAAACAAGAGAAGGGAAGAAAAAACAACAACCATGAAAAACAAATGGCAAAACTCATGAAACAGGATTGAAGATCATGCACGGTTGATCTTCAAGCAAAACATCATATTCTGTGACTCTTGCATTCAGTATTTACCAGTCAATTCAGACTTCATTTAAAATCAATTCCGATCAGCAGATGAACTGCAAAGGGGTTCGTGAGATGAAAAAAAAAGTGAATAACACCTTAAATAATCATTTTAAAAAAATGCTTATAACAATATATAAATACATAAAATACATAATTTGTTTTTATTCTTTTATATATTAATTTATTTGACTGTATTATAAATATATAAACATATTTTATTTGTTTACTTGCGTGCCATGTGACCATTATGTTACATTAGAGAACTACTGTGTGCAAATGCTAATAATAAAAGCTAAAAGCTATATAAAGTGAAACAAACAAACAAACAAGCTAATAATTATCTAAGTCACAAAAAAGTTAAATAAATTAATCCAAAATAAAACATTTAAAACTAAAATACGTAAATATAAATAAATGTGTATATATCCTTAAATATATACAAATTATATTTGGTGTTGGTTAATGGCCACATGAATGATGCATGAATATGCTAATTTATTGTTCAATTATTACTATAAAACATTCGAATAAATAAATTCAAAATAACACACTTAAAAAAAATACATAAATCAAAATATTTTATTATTGAGATTGTATATATAAAATATATAAAAATATTTATATATAAAATCTGACACTTCAAGTAAATAGTTTAGGTCAAAGGGGTTCAGCTGACAAAAACGTTTGGAAAATCCATTGTCTAAATAAAAATAACGAAAAATAACAAGACAAAAACTCAAATCAATCAATATAAATGCTACAAATAAATGTAGGCATCACAACATTATAATGCTCAGTATAAAAATACATATATTAAGAGATTTGCAAAAGATTACATTTAATAGTGGGAATAAATTAATAGCCTTTTTCAAAAATAACTTTAAGTTATCACTCAATGATAGTAAAGCTAATCTAAAATGTAAATATAGAGGAAAATAGCATGTTCAAGTCAATAACTGGTCAATATATCCAAATAATCAAACAATAAATGTAAAAAATATATTTAATTTCAGCCGATAACCGATATAGTACCTGTATATTATGCATCCCTAATAGTGATGCTTGCCTTAGCAAGATAATAATGTTAACTGAAGTTTCATTCAGCCACACTTTTCTAGATATAAGCATATGGGTAATAGGTTTTCCAATAGACGATTATTCTGGTTACCAATAAAGATGAGCACTAGGGCTGTCAAAACTAATTTCGAATATTCGTCGAATTTAAAATAAATTCAATTTTAGGTGTGCGTTAAGGAGGCAGCCTTATCAGCGGCACACGAGATGCGACGACGATGTAAGTGTCACTGCATTTTAATGTTTTTGTTAGCCTATCCAGTTGAAGCCACTAGATGCGGCGCAGCTGCATTGCTAATTACAAATATTGCGGGAAAAGAGAACATCAATGTGGAGAAGATCTTGTTTACGTCAAAACTGAAACCAAGCCGTTTACACAGAATGCATATTTTGCGTGTTTTCTAGAGGGACATCTATTACTGTTGCACTTGGCTTTCGGCCCTTTGTATTAAACTATGAATACATACATGATGCTGTTTTGTTTATAGTTGTTTAAGCAACTTAAATCATTATAATTGGTTTTTAAACATTATGCACTTTTTTCACAGATAGTCATGTTATCTTATGCTTTGAATAAACGTGCATTTGTAATATTTTGCTCGATGCGCCCTCTTGTGGCCTCAAGAGAGAAGCCAAAAGCTTTTCTTCACCCTAACTGAAATTATGCATTTTAAATTAGAATTTAGTTTTTCAGCCATTTTGACATCCGTAATGAGCACATTCTCGAAGCCCAAACTCACCTGCTGTCTGTGTCCAAGCCCACAAAGTCCTTCTTCTCGAATGGCACACACAGCAGTTGTATCTTATCGCCGGATTTATCGGTTGCTCTGTCCAGCCTTTTGGACTCCAGGACAATAAATATGGACTCCACGAAATCCTCCACCCGCTTCTCCACATCAGGACAGTCGTCGTAGCTGGGGTAGAAGGCCACATCTGTCCGCTGCTGTTCGGCCACCTCCCCCTGCAGCCCGAACACCAGCAGCCGCGAGTCGTACAGCGTGGAGCCAAACACCTCCTTCTGCCCGTGGAAGCGGTCTGACGTCTGAGGCCACTCTTTGGCCGTGGTGCAGCTGGTCACTGAGATGAGACCCACCACTTTGCGATGGGTCTGAAAGTCGCCCCAATCGTTGTTCTCAGGCGGGTAATGGTGGCGGTATCTGATGAAGAGGACGCGCTGGGAGTCCCGTATGCTGACCTGGCACACGCTGGTGATGCGTTTGTAGATGCGGAAGAACTGGTCCTCTGGGACGATGCCCATGGGCTGGACCACCACCAGGACTGTCTGATGGTCCTCAGCACACTGCATGTAGTCTGGGACACTCATGTCTGCATACAGCAACTCTAGAGAAGGAAAAAAATCCACAAAACAGCATATTCATTTGTGGTTTCAAATATTTTGATGCCTGATGTATAGTAAATGCTACTTTTAAAACAACAGGCTAAATAGAAATTTATACTAAATAACACATTTTTATTAAGTAATTATTATATATATACTACCACTCAAAATTTGGGATTAGTAAGACTTGTAATGTTTTTTAAAGAAGTCTCTTATGCTCATCAAGGCTGCATTTATTTGATCAAAAATGCAGAAAAAAACGTAATCTTGCAAAATGTTATTACAATATAAAATAATGGTTTCTATTTTAATATACTTTAAAATATAATTTATTTCTGTGATGCAAAGCTGTATTTCCATCAGCCATTACTTCCGTGTAAAGTGTCACATGATCCTTCAGAAATCATTTTAATATGCTGATTTATTATCAGTGCTGGAAACTGTTGTGCTGCTTAATATTTTTTTGGAACCTGCGATTCTTTTTCCAGGATTCTTTGATGAATAAAAAGTTAAAAAGAACAGCATTTATTTGAAAATAGAAATCTTTTCGAACAATATACACTACCGTTCAAAAGTTCGGGGTCAGAAAATTGTTATTCTTTCTTTTTTTTTGAAAGAAATTCAAACTTGTATTCAGCAAGGATGTGTTAAATTGTTAAGAAGAGATTTATATTGTTAGAAAAGATTTATATTTTGAATAAATGCTGTTCTTTTGAACTTTGTATTCCTCAAAGAATCCTGAAAAAGTATCGCAGTTTGCAAAAAATATATATTTGGCAGCACAACTGTTGCCAACATTGATAATTCTAATAATAAATCAGCATATTAGAATGATTTCTGAAGGATCACGTGACACTTTACACTGGAGTAATGGCTGATGGAAATACAGCTTTGCATCACAGAAATAAATTATACTTTAAAGTATATTAAAATAGAAACTAGGGCTGTGCGATATTGAAGAAAAATGTGATATGCGATAACTCCTTAAATAATGCGATATTCGATATGCGATACGATAATGCTTAAAGTGCCACATGCTCAGATGAAACAGTTTTACTCAGCTGTTGCTGAGTCAGTTCTGTGAACTTCTTGAACTATCTTGTGTCATATATATATGGTTATTTGTATGCATGTATGTACCAAGAGTTCCTGTAAAACCACAACAAAATCCTTGTGTTTGCGCACACTTAAGTGGTGAATAAAGCTCATTCTGATTCTAATAAGAAAGCACCCCTACAACAACTTCTGAAAGTGAACGGTATGTGTTTTACTCGAGCATTACATAAAAATGTAAGGAACTGAATAATAAAAAGGAAAAATAAAACACTGCTTAGAATTGACTCTTTGAATTCAATATGCACTGATTCTTATTTAAGCTACAAAAGTTATTTAGGTGATTTTCTCTTTGTCTTTTGTTCATGGCCCCAAATATTGCAAGCTGTAGCGATATGCATATTGCGATATTTCGATAATTTCGATATATTGCACAGCCCTAATAGAAACCATTATTTTAATAACATTTCGCAAGATTACCGTTTTTTTTTTTTTTTCAAAGTCTCTTTCACAAAGCTCACAAAGGATGCATATATTTGCTCAAAAATGCAGTAAAACCTTTTGTAACTGAATATGTTATAAAATAGAATTTATTCCTGTGATGCAAAGCTGAATTTTCAGCATCATTACTCCAGTCTCCAGTGTCACATGATCCTTCAGATATCATTCTAATATGCTGATTTATAGAAAATGAATTATTGTTCTTATTATCAATGTTGAAAACAGTAATGTATTGTAATGGTCTGCTTGACAGAAATGCATGTTTAATCAGCATTTAAATACACACTAATAAAACAGGAGTACTGAATTAACTTCAGTAATCTTGTTAATAAAACAAGTAAATCAGTGGGGGAGAAAAAAATATCACTAAATGTTCCATATTTGACACATTCATAAACATAAATCGAATAAAACATTATAACATCTAGCATTATAAACAAACAAACCAAATAGCCAAATGTTTCAGCCTTGCATAAAACAATCATCGTTGTTTGTTTGTTCATTCAAAATAACATATTTGACAACATTTGTGTTTGTTTTGGTCGGATTTCAAAGCCGTGTTTGAATGAAACATCTTCAGATATCAATATGGCAACAGCGTTTTAACGTACGCAAAGAAAGCCACAACATAGAAAGTGTCAAATGTATTCCAATATAACGCTGACAGAATAATTATATGCTTTTCAAATA
>NW_015505874.1:91624-117758 GCF_001515645.1 Sinocyclocheilus grahami
GTAATCTTGCAAAATGTTATTACAATATAAAATAATGGTTTCTATTTTAATATACTTTAAAATATAATTTATTTCTGTGATGCAAAGCTGTATTTCCATCAGCCATTACTTCCGTGTAAAGTGTCACATGATCCTTCAGAAATCATTTTAATATGCTGATTTATTATCAGTGCTGGAAACTGTTGTGCTGCTTAATATTTTTTTGGAACCTGCGATTCTTTTTCCAGGATTCTTTGATGAATAAAAAGTTAAAAAGAACAGCATTTATTTGAAAATAGAAATCTTTTCGAACAATATACACTACCGTTCAAAAGTTCGGGGTCAGAAAATTGTTATTCTTTCTTTTTTTTTGAAAGAAATTCAAACTTTTATTCAGCAAGGATGTGTTAAATTGTTAAGAAGAGATTTATATTGTTAGAAAAGATTTATATTTTGAATAAATGCTGTTCTTTTGAACTTTGTATTCATCAAAGAATCCTGAAAAAGTATCGCAGTTTGCAAAAAATATATATTTGGCAGCACAACTGTTGCCAACATTGATAATTCTAATAATAAATCAGCATATTAGAATGATTTCTGAAGGATCACGTGACACTTTACACTGGAGTAATGGCTGATGGAAATACAGCTTTGCATCACAGAAATAAATTATACTTTAAAGTATATTAAAATAGAAACTAGGGCTGTGCGATATTGAAGAAAAATGCGATATGCGATAACTCCTTAAATAATGCGATATTCGATATGCGATACGATAATGCTTAAAGTGCCACATGCTCAGATGAAACAGTTTTACTCAGCTGTTGCTGAGTCAGTTCTGTGAACTTCTTGAACTATCTTGTGTCATATATATATGGTTATTTGTATGCATGTATGTACCAAGAGTTCCTGTAAAACCACAACAAAATCCTTGTGTTTGCGCACACTTAAGTGGTGAATAAAGCTCATTCTGATTCTAATAAGAAAGCACCCCTACAACAACTTCTGAAAGTGAACGGTATGTGTTTTACTCGAGCATTACATAAAAATGTAAGGAACTGAATAATAAAAAGGAAAAATAAAACACTGCTTAGAATTGACTCTTTGAATTCAATATGCACTGATTCTTATTTAAGCTACAAAAGTTATTTAGGTGATTTTCTCTTTGTCTTTTGTTCATGGCCCCAAATATTGCAAGCTGTAGCGATATGCATATTGCGATATTTCGATAATTTCGATATATTGCACAGCCCTAATAGAAACCATTATTTTAATAACATTTCGCAAGATTACCGTTTTTTTTTTTTTTTCAAAGTCTCTTTCACAAAGCTCACAAAGGATGCATATATTTGCTCAAAAATGCAGTAAAACCTTTTGTAACTGAATATGTTATAAAATAGAATTTATTCCTGTGATGCAAAGCTGAATTTTCAGCATCATTACTCCAGTCTCCAGTGTCACATGATCCTTCAGATATCATTCTAATATGCTGATTTATAGAAAATGAATTATTGTTCTTATTATCAATGTTGAAAACAGTAGCATATATTTGCTCAAAAATGCAGTAAAACCTTTTGTAACTGAATATGTTATAAAATAGAATTTATTCCTGTGATGCAAAGCTGAATTTTCAGCATCATTACTCCAGTCTCCAGTGTCACATGATCCTTCAGATATCATTCTAATATGCTGATTTATAGAAAATGAATTATTGTTCTTATTATCAATGTTGAAAACAGTAATGTATTATAATGGTCTGCTTGACAGAAATGCATGTTTAATCAGCATTTAAATACACACTAATAAAACAGGAGTACTGAATTAACTTCAGTAATCTTGTTAATAAAACAAGTAAATCAGTGGGGGAGAAAAAAATATCACTAAATGTTCCATATTTGACACATTCATAAACATAAATCGAATAAAACATTATAACATCTAGCATTATAAACAAACAAACCAAATAGCCAAATGTTTCAGCCTTGCATAAAACAATCATCGTTGTTTGTTTGTTCATTCAAAATAACATATTTGACAACATTTGTGTTTGTTTTGGTCGGATTTCAAAGCCGTGTTTGAATGAAACATCTTCAGATATCAATATGGCAACAGCGTTTTAACGTACGCAAAGAAAGCCACAACATAGAAAGTGTCAAATGTATTCCAATATAACGCTGACAGAATAATTATATGCTTTTCAAATATGTTGTAAACGCTTGTTTTTACTCACAAACGCTCTTCCTGTCTACACTGCTGCTGCTGCTGCTGCTGCTGCTGCTTCTTCTTAAACTGTCCGTCAGTGAGAGGCGTGTGACTCATGCATGTGTTTATAAGCGCCCCCTGGTGGATGAGCGCCATCATAACAATATAATATAATATAAAAACTACCTCCTAATTTATTTTAGAATTCTAGTATATTAATATAATATATTTTTATCATATGTTTAACTTTTGCAGGAACTATAAAGAGTGGGGGAAATAAAAATAAAATTACTGAATGATACTGGTTCATAATTCATTTTATAATCCTAGTACATTAAAATAATAAAAATATAATACCTGTATTTTAGAGTAAAGTTCTAGTATATTAATAGAATAGAATAGCATAGAATAGAATTTGTCGTATTTTTCTTTATTATCATATATGATAAGAAATATAAAGTACAGGAGGAAAAAAACATCATTTCTAAATTATACTTTCTAATTTCTAATTTATAATCCTAGTATATGAATACAGTAAAATATAATAACACACACACACACATACATACATATATATATATATATATATATATATATATATATATATATATATATATATATACACACACACATTTAAAACTGGCTCAAAATTTGTTTTATAATTCTATAAAAATATATTAATATAATATATTTTTATCATACGTTTAACTTTTGCAAAAAGTATAAAGAATGGGGGAAATAAAAATATCATTACTGAATGATACTTGTTCATTATTCATTTTATAATCCTAGTACAGTAAAATACTCAAAATAAAAATATAGATTCTGTATTTTTAAAGTAAAGTTTTCATATACCATAGATCATTTTTGTACATTAAATTCAACAACAACAACCAAAAGTGTGGGTTCTGCATTATAAACGAATAACTGGCGAAATTAAATGTTTAAAATTATTATTGAGCTAAAAAAAAAAATTTTTTTTTTTCAAAGTTTTTAAATTCCTTGTTTTATTGTTGTGATTATTGTTTTTATTTTATTTTATGTAAAGCACTTTGAATTACCATTGTGTATGAAATGTGCCATACAAATAAACTTGCCTTGCCTTGCCTAGTGAATAATTAAATTCTTTCAAATTATAAAATATTTCTAAAATGTAAACGAGAGGTTGATCATCTCAGAGACCGCTCCACTCAGAGGCCTCCCTCACACTGTAGACCTTTCCGCTCGCCTGCAGGCGTTCCTCCTCTGCGCCTGTCATATGATCAGCTTCCCGTTTGTTTGTGTTCATGCTGCAAGCTAACCGCTTCCCACTATGAAACCTCCTCATCTGTGTCCAAACTGAACTTGTAATCCACACCGATCCCACCTCAATAACCCAAACATCCTACAGAGTCCCCACAGACAGATCAGAGGGATTTAAAGCTTTAAAAACAGGGTTATAATGTCGATCGAGTACGAGGAGCAGCTAGCCGGAAGCCTGGTGGACTCTTTCCCTAAAGATTTCGGCTACGGCGTGGAAAACATGGATATGATGCAGGAAAACTTGGAAAACTCGCCGTCTGCAGACAATAAACCCAGAATCCTGCTGATGGGACTGAGGCGTAGCGGGAAATCCTCCATCCAGAAGGTCAGATCCCATTGGGATACTGCACTAACAATAAAAGTACCATGGTAAAACCTTGGATTTGGACACTAACGTTATCAATATGATAATAACACGCTGTTCTATGAAGTACCCAGGTGTACCATTTCTTACAAAAGCACACTGTAGCAGTACCATGGTACAGTAATGGTGTCAGATGCTAGTGTGTTGGTTCTTTTACGTAGAGACGTCCGAGAATACCATGGTACATATTCAAAAACATGATATTACCACGATACCATAGTGCTGTAGTACCAAAAACTGGACATGTACCACGGTAATAATAATACATAGTATCATGGAGTACCATTTAAATACAATTGTATATGAATTTCAGTATCATGGTATATTTAGACGTACCACAGTATTACCATCACTTTACTATGGTAGCGCTACAGTACTTATAGGGACAGCTATATTACTTTTTTTTGGTATTTTTGAAAGTGTAACCATTATAGCAGTGAACAATAACATGGTATTACCATTTTATATTTTGTTAGATTAATATTCTTGTATTTATTATTAAATAACTTGTCTATATTATATATAAAACATTGTGTAGTTTTATGTAAGTGCTATATAAAGTATACTACTTTTAGGTTATGTTGTACTTTTATGTTGTATATATTTTATTTGGCTAAATATATAGCAGAGGGATGGACATTTTATTGAGTGCTTGTTGGTTGAAGTCAACATAAAGTAAATAATAATTGATTTGTTTTGTTAGCAAACGTCTAGTGATCATATTGTGCATGATTCATCAGTGTATGCATGTTAAAAGACCAATGCTTTTCTTCGTATTTTATCACAATGGAACATCTACTGATTCTGCTGACATAACCGAGTGAAATGCATTTCAAATATTGCTTCATTTAGAACTATAATTGCAAAAGAACATTTCCTTTCATTGTTAAATAGCATTTAATGCTGCTTAAAATCCCTCGTCCTCTGGAACTCATTTTCTGTTGGATGTGTTTAGATGAAATAATATT
Organism: Sinocyclocheilus grahami; assembly: GCF_001515645.1. Classification (NCBI taxonomy): domain Eukaryota; kingdom Metazoa; phylum Chordata; class Actinopteri; order Cypriniformes; family Cyprinidae; genus Sinocyclocheilus; species Sinocyclocheilus grahami. The sequence goes on from NW_015505874.1 coordinate 96,440, forward strand.
TATATGGTTTTATTTCTGTGTGAGCCTTGTGTATATAATTGAATAAGGAACGAATCCGACATGTTTTATAATATCTGTAGGCTATATGTACATTGCATATTCACCTGTGGTTTAATGTTGTGAATCTCAGGTGGTGTTTCATAAGATGTCCCCGAATGAGACGCTCTTCCTGGAGAGCACCAACAAGATCTACAAGGACGACATCTCTGGCAGTTCCTTCGTGAACTTTCACATATGGGACTTTCCGGGGCAGGTGGACTTTTTCGACCCCACATTCGATTACGAGATGATTTTCAGGGGCACCGGCGCGCTGATTTTCGTCATTGATGCTCAGGTGAGCCGACATCAGCGAAATATGAGGATTCTGAGAGTGATTGTTGTTTAATATGCTTACTTTCATTTGGAATTGGCTCTGTGCCTGGCAAAGACTTTGCAGTTATCTTACCGTTGTGTTTGGATGTCTCTCTCTCTCTCTCTCTCTAGGATGACTATGTAGAAGCATTAGGCCGGCTACATCTGACAGTGTCGCGGGCATTCAGGGTGAACCCGGAGATCAATTTTGAGGTGTTTATACACAAGGTGGACGGTTTATCGGATGATCATAAGATAGAGACGCAGAGAGACATTCATCAGAGGGCTAATGATGATCTAGCTGACGCCAGTCTGGAAAAGCTTCACCTCAGGTTGGTCATACTGATCCTAAAGCCGGATCAATTTGCCGTGATACAGTCTAATAACAGATAGAGAGTGTTTGGTAGGATTATTCTGTGCTTTCAGCTGGGTTACAATGATATCCCAGCCAGTTCCAACAGGTAAACAATGTTGTTATAGTTAAATAAAACTAAAAGTATTCAAATAATTTTTCATTCATTGAAATATAGCTGAAAAAAAATTTATATTAGAAAAAATTGTTAAAAAGCTGAAATAAAATATTAATATTTGATGAAAAAAATCTATGAGAAAATGTTGCCTTGGCAATTGAAGTACTAAGATTACTGAAAGTGAAATAAAAATAAATAGAAGTATATTCAATGTGTTTATATTGTTTTTAAAATTATAATATTTCAATATAATGTTTACTTTTATTATTAAGCAAATTGGTACACTTCACACCAAGGTTCCATTTGTTAACATTAATTAACATTAGTTATCAACCTAACAACCAAAAAACTTCTAAAGCATTTATTGCTTTTAGTTAATGATGATTCCAACATTTAGTAATACATTATTAAAATCAAAAGTTGTATCTATTAAAGGGGTCATAGGATGCTACATGCACTTTTACAAGTTGTTTGAACTGAAATGTGTGTTGGCAGTGTGCTGTATCAATACACTACCGTTCAGAAAGTCTGTGATCATACGATTTTTTGAAAGATGTCTCTTATGCTCACCAAGAATGGATTTCTTTAAGCAAACAAACAGTTAAAACAGAAAAATTGTGAAATATTATTATATAAAATAACTATTTTCTATTTTAATATATATTAAAATGTAATTTATTTATGTTAGGTGAAGTTACATTTTCAGTTTTGTCATTATGATTCTTCAGAAATCATTCTAATATGCTAATTTGCTGCTCAAAAAAACATTTCTTATTATTATCAATGTTGAAAACATCTTTTTTTTTGTATTTAATGTGTCCTTGCTGAATAAAAGTATTAAAGTGCCCCTATGATGCCATTTTTAAGGTTCCTAATATTGTTTTGGGAGTCTCCTACAAGAGCTTTACATGCATGCAAGGGAAGTTACATTTTCAGTTTTGTCATTATGATTCTTCAGAAATCATTCTAATATGCTAATTTGCTGATCAAAAAAACATTTCTTATTATTATCAACGTTGAAAACTGTCTTTTTTTTGTATTTAATGTGTCCTTGCTGAATAAATGTATTAAAGTGTCCCTATGATGCCATTTTTAAGGTTCCTAATATTGTTTTGGGAGTCTCCTACAAGAGCTTTACATGCATGCAAGGTCAAAAAAATTATTTTGTTTTCTCAAAATATGCATTTAATATCACCTCATTTTCCAACGATTCTCATTCCAAACAGTTCTAAGATTCAGGCTGTGTCCGAAATCGCCCCCTATACCCTCATTCACTATTCCCTACATTAGGTCACTAATTCAGTTCACTAGAAGGAGTGAATGAAAACGAGTAGTGAATTCGGACACTGTCTGCACCGGAAGGAATGCCGCTTTTGCATAGTTTGTGCTTGCTGTTTATTAATCATTTGAAACTAGCAAACTAGCAGCTCCAGTAGTAAGATTAAAGGATTTATCTTGAACTCTGTCACGGAAATGATGTATAAACCCTAATCAAACAATTTAATAATCAATTTACAATGAATTTATACCAGTGTTGTACGTTATGCTGTACGCCGTGGATGAGCGCTTTGTAAAAATGAACGGATTGATTATTCAGCTGCGGGCGCCATCTTCTGGCGAGATGCGGGAATTCATTAGGCGCGTGACTCTCACGGTGCATTATGGGCATTCTCTAGCTGTTGAGCGTGCACCAGTTGTACACTCGTTTTTGCAGTGCATTGTGGGATTGAATGAGTGCACTCGAGAACATCCACTATGGTTTCGGACACCACTAAAAATGGCTGTTCCCTCAAATATTGCCCTATTTAAGGGTATAGGGGGCGATTTCGGACATAGCCTCAGTCTCTCTAAACTCCTGCTTTCCGTGAGCCTACTCTGCCCTGATTGGTCAGATGGCCCAGTCTGTTGTGATTGGTCTACCGCGTACAGCATGTGTCGGAAACGATACGCCCACTGCCATAGTTGCGTATTTTGAACGGTCGATAGAAAATATAAACATCTATTATTTCTCATACTCACAGGTTGTGATTCATTGAAGCCAAATCACTGGGTACTGAGCTTTCAAGAGCATGCGTTTTGTGAATCCCGCGTTAAACTCTCTGAGATTAGAGAAGCAGTCGTCAGTAAAATGATGGGAACACACACACACAAAAAAGACTGGGGTTTTACTGCTGTAGTATAGTGGAAAAAATCAATTTTAACCACTGATTCTTTGCAGCCTCATTTTTCGGAAGTGAAAATCAAACGAATTTACTTTCATAGCGTCTTCTCGACACGAACAAGCTACAGTGTTTAAGGGCGGGTCAATTTTTTCGTAGCCGGCCAACGTAGAACATAGGCGGGCATTATGCAAAGTTACCTGTGACGTGTAGCCGTCACAGAATTGGTATTCGAATTACTGACGACTCGTTTAGGCTGTTCAGAGTCGATTCTTTCTTTTGGGAGACAATAACTTTATTTATCGTGCACTTTCAGCTTTGCAACTCTGCAGATCGTTTACATTCTCATACAGCTACATTACACACTGCACGAAAGGCAATATCCGAAATGGCATTTAAGGGCACTTTAATTTCTTTCAAATTGAGCCCAAACTTTTGAACAGTAGTGTATACTACTTTAAAAATATATATTATTTTCTTGTTATCTTTCTTTATGCTGACAATATATAAGATAAATGCAATATATTGTGTCCTCTATTATGTGTTCGAGTTTTTTTTAAATACATTTATTGAATGTTTTTAGCCTAAAAGACGACGGCAATGGTAACGCTTATGATAAAGAGTCTCTGGCCATCATAAAGCTGAACAACACCACAGTGCTTTACCTGAAGGAGGTCACCAAGTTCCTGGCTCTGGTCTGCATCCTGAGAGAAGAGAGCTTTGAGAGAAAAGGTACAGATGTTTGACATGATCATTCGCTGTAGAATATCAGCATGTTTTGTTGACTTGTGTATAGGTAAAGTGTCACGTAGAACCATTTTTGGTTCTCCAAAGAACCCTTCAGTGAACAGTTCTTAAAAGAAGTGTGTGTGAAAAACATTCACAACACAAATCGAAAGAATCTTTATTTCCCTATAAAGAAACTTCTGTAGAGTTTCCATGGATGTTAAAGTTCTTCACTGAACCACAGATTCCAACAGAGGACCATCATTTTTAAGACTGTAGTGTGATCAAATTAACTTAGCAAAAATATTAACTGGTTTTCCCAAACATTTGTTGTTCTTCCATTGCTTGGTCAAGTACATAGTCCCGCCTCAAACTCACGCTAGGTGAGATTGGTTGAATAGTTGTTATTTCAGACTGCTCTAACCAACAAAATGATAAAAGCACCACAGTGTTTCTTACTTAAAAGCATCTCATTTGTAACTCCGAATATGGCTCATGTCTCTATTGCTGCGTTCAAGTCCTCCTGGGACGTTCGTACTTACGAGTTGACAAGTCGTAATTACGACGTCAGATGCATTCAAGTCAGTTTAGTCGGCACAAGATGGCGGTGTACCTTCTTTTAATAAATTACAAGAAAATACAACAGGGTCTGTTAACTCTGCTTATAGAAAATGAAGAGCAAAGAATTCGCATCAGGTGTGTTTTTTCACCTATAGGTGCAAAAATGATAGCTTTTTTTTTTACTTGGATTTCATTAACTAGCTGCGTAACAAGAACATGACCAATTTAAGTTTATAGGACAACTAAACTATCAATTTAAACAAAAATTTACCGTCAACTACAGACGTTGCATCCATCGATTCCGCCATGTTTCTCACTGACACGCCCCCAACTCGGAAACTCGGGGCTTAAAGAAAATTTCGAGTTTCCCACTCGTAATAACGACTTTGTGGTGGCGTTCATGTGCGTTCAACTTGTAAATACGATCTATCCGACATGACTTGAACTCACCATATCTTCCACAGGTTTGATAGACTACAACTTCCACTGCTTTCGAAAGGCCATCCACGAGGTATTCGAGGTGAGCAGCTCCACCCAGAGGACAGGAGCGGCGGTGCAGTCCAGCCCACCCAGCAGCAGCGGTAACGGCAACGGCCTGGCCCGACTCAAATCCACAGCGCTGAACGGTACACCCAGGAGCCTGGTTTAACCCAGGACACACGGACCTCTAAGAACACAGGGCCTTCACACTAGTGCGCTGAACGTGCTCCAACGTACACGTGAGATTACTGGAGCGTTTCTCTAGTTATACCTGCTGTTCCAGGGCCTGAGAGACACTTCAGGACACTCATACAGGACAGACTACATTGCTGCTTTTTTGTGATATTTTGATGTGTGTGTGTGTGTGTGTGTGTGTGTGAGAGAGAGAGAGATTGTGTGCAAGCACAGCATCAGCTGTTATAGTGGGGGAAATGGGAAATCTTTAGTTTAGCCAACAGAATGAGGCACAATGAAATGATCTAGAATTGTCACACTGAGGAAATACAATCTCACAACCAGTGAGCTGCCTATCATTTTTATATCATTATGTGTTTATGGTGGCCAAAAGTGTTGTCTAGGTAAGACACTCTCTCTAAGTTTCGAGGCACAACCCACTTTTCAGAGGTTTGAGGGTGAATTTTACAACAACAACAAAAAAACATGTTCAAGTGACATTTCACAAACCAATCAAAATGAAAAATTGCTTAAATTATGCCTGTTTTTAGGTGCATTCAAATGTTTTCATTGTGATAAAACACATTTTACCCAAATTCTCATCGCCGTCAATAAGTCAGAACATTTTACTATTTAATTTTATTATTATTTTTTGTAATTCCCATTATTCACAAATTTTCTACATTTTCCTTACTTTAATGCAGTATATTGTTACAATAAAACTGTATTATGTGAATCATTATAAAGGTTGTACAATAAATACCATGTAATTCTTTACCATTCAAAACAATATATTTTTTCACATTTTAAAAAATGAGAATACAGGTTTGTTTTTGTTTTTTTCCTTCTTTTTTTTAAGAATTTGGGTGAAAAATACTTAAATCTTATCAAATTTGTCTTTAAGCAATATATTTCCTATTTCTTGCTTTTGGTTTTGGGGTGAAATATGACCTGGACATGTTAGATTCACTCATGAAACAGATCTTCACTCCCTTTTGTAACAAAATTCCCAGGCAAAACTGTCTTTAAGATTCCAGTTGTTAATATTGGCTTGTGCTGTGATTGTGTTGGCTGCTGCTGTTATATACTTCTGAAACAAGGGGGAAAATAAAGGGAGAAAAGGCTAAAGATGTTTTTTGAACGTCATCATGTCTTTATGAACTGCCTTACAGCGAAATGAATCACAGACTTTTTTCTTCAGGAATGTATGTTTTTTTCCTGCCAGATTATTCTTCATTTCAATTTGAAATGAATCTGGGAATAAGCATCAGCCCAGACTAACAGCATGTGTGTATTTTGCCATAAAATGCTTCTTGCAAAATTCTGATATGCTGAGAACACAGAATAATGACACTCAAGATTGTTGAACAAGCGATTAAAGGTATTACGTTTTCATATGTGAAGTCCCAGGGTCCAAAATAACCCTCTCCTTTTTTTATTACATGATTCGCTATTTTGATTCATTCTTAAAAATTCCCCTTTCATGAATGGATATAATGAGGGCGTGTGTGTGTGTGTGTGTGTGTGTGTGTGTGTACAAGAGACTCACTGCTGAGTGTGATTGTGTTGAATGTTATTGATTGTTGTGTGTGTTTTCCTTTCTTTTTTTCTAATAAAGTGTAAAAGAATAAGATATAAATTTTTGTGATTGAATTATAAAGATTATTACTTGTCAGATATCAAGAAAATGAGAATTGTTTACTTATGGTATATTTTGTCTCAGAGCTCGCTGATAAATTAAAGCTATATTCATTTGAGCTCTGGTCTCATTCGTGTGTGTGTGTGTGTGTGTGTGTGTGTGTGTGTGTGTGGCTCTTGTTTCACCTCTAGATGTCTCTGTGTGTCAGGATCAAGATTCAGCAAATTGAAGCATGCAAGCAGGAACTAAACCGAATATAATTTTGAAGAATAAAAAAAGAACAGTATATAGAACAGTATCTGATCAGAATTTAGAGTTAGAACTGTGTTTTTTAATCAACTTGTAATATGTTAAAAATCAACATTTGTTAAATCATATGAGGGTTTCTGCAAGTCTTAAAAAAATGTCTTAAAAGTCTTAATTTGCGCTATCACAAATTTAGGCCTTAAAACTTCTTAAATCAGAGCAGAAAGTGTTTAATGAATGGCATTAAATTTTGCATGCATTGCAAAAATAAACTTTTTGTTTTGTTTTCCGATGCAAATATCTAAACATCCTTAAGATAGATTTACTTGAGATGCAAAATAAAGATGTGAAGTCTTGTTTTCTGAGGAACTGAACAAAATTAAATGAGAGGCTATAAATAAGCACATCTGTAAATGTCAAACCTGTTTTCTCTTTGAATTAAGTTGATTTGTCTGAGCCCACCGCCAGATAATTGTTTTTGTTTTAAACTTATCACTGTAAAAAAAACTCTGTAGTTTTTACAAAATAATTTTGGCAGCTGTGGTTGCCAAACGTAAATGTGCTGTAAACACATTTACGGCCAAAAACTGTAAATTTTACAGTATAAAACTGTAAAATCTGAATGTAAACCAGTAAATTCAACAACGCACACTGCTATTAAAATCTGTTTTGTACTTTTAACATACTGACAACCACCATAATAATGCAAGTGGTAAAAGAGAAAGCCACATGAAGAATCAAAGCTCACCACAAGTAGCTTCGCCACAAGCAGAAGTATATACTAATATATAGAAGGTGCACAGAGTCATTCACGCAAACACAAAACACCATCATGGTAACACACATGATACTTAAATAATGCATTAAACTTACATTAAACAACAGAAGATGCAACAAAGCCCAAATATACATAACTAATAACAAAAACTATTAAAAAACATGATTATTTAAACAAAACACTTTCAAATGTGGAGTGTCATGCAGGGAATTCTGGGAATATCAGTTTTTTACTGTAAATTATACATTGATTTGTTATTTTTACTTCTAAAAACTGTAAAATTAACAGCATTTTACTGTAAAATTACATGAAATGTCTGGTTAGATATTTTACAGTTTTTCCCTGTATTTAGTACGGGAACTTACTGTTAACCTATTAACAGTTTTTTTCCGTAGCGTTTTGACAAAATTTTACAGTTAAAATACACTTATTTTTTACAGTGTATACATAATTTTATCAGTTTCCCATAAAATTTCTTCTCTTGTGTCATTGTGCTTCTCAAGTTAATGTATTTTCAAGAATCTTTGGACCCTTTTTGCAGGGTGATCAGACGTTTTAAAGTTCAAGTAATGGGGATCTATTGAATTAAACTTTGAATTGTTGATAATACAAGACATTTACAATTAGAGACCATGCTGACGTACTGTTCCATTCAGTTTATTCCTAAAAGATTTTCTTTACTTCGTCTTAAAAGCGTCTTAATTTTACCTTCATGAAACCTGCAGAAATCCTGTCAGATGTTGTCCCTGAGCAAAATGACTAAGTGCTGCTTTGGGAGTTTTTCCATGTTCAACATAGTTTCCATGTTGGAAGAATCAGCTCAAAGCTGTTGAAGGTTTGGATGTTTTGGTGTGTCAGATGTGGGCGGGCTGAGAGTGCAAATGTCTTGCCCAGTGGGAGGATCAGCTCCGTGTGATGTGTTTCATGGGAAAAACTGCTGCAACACCACTGTGTGTCTCTCAGACAGACTTTACACACTGTGCACAGGGCAAGATCAGCTGGATGCTTCAACACCACGGTAAGATCTCAACCACTTACTGTAGAACAGAAAAATCAGTTTTACAAGCTGAATAATAATATTATGATAATATTACCATGTTTATAGGGAACTCTTGCTATTGTTTCCTGATCTATTATTTTCAGTGGAGACTCTTGAGATGTGTTTGGTGTATTTGATGTTTTTACAGATGAACAAGTTCAGTAAATGTATTAATATTTATTAGTTAATACTAAAGATTATTTTTGTTATTGTCGATTTAATTTTTTTAATTCTTTTTTTATTATACATATTTAAACTTACAGTAAAACTTACATATTCACTAGTCCTTAATTTTTTTCACAAGTAGTTAATTCATTTAAATAGTATATATGTGTAATGGACTATATACAATCTCTGGACTCCTGGTTTGAAAAGCTTGTGTTGAAGCAGATTTCGTACTGTTCAGTTCCACTACTTTTGAAATAGGCTCAGAGTTGTACAGTTTACATTTTCTATTAAACAAAGACAGTTTCAGTGGACTGTGTGTGTGTGTGCGCACGTTTTTGTGACAAATGAGGACATAAATTTGTATAATGACAAAGGTATGACATAGGTATTACAAGGAGAAGGTGACATTTCAGGACATTACCCCACGTCCCCACTTTTCAAAACGCTTATAAATCTAGTGAGTGTATTGAAAATCTGAAATAGCACAAAGTTTCCTGTAAGGGGTAGATTTAGGGGTAGGGTTGGTAAAGGGCAATAGAATATACGGTCTGTACAGTATAAAAACCATTACGCCTATGGGACTGCACATAAATTTGAGGGATGCAGTTTTGTGGACACTCATGTGTTTCTCATGGAGCCGCAGTTTTCGAACTGATGAATAGAAGAGCAATTTCCACTACGGGAAGGATGTATAGGCCTTAAAACCTTAAAAAAACCTTGTGGAAATTATGCTGTTCCTCTCCTGAGTCTTAATAAATTAGTTACATTTGTCTTGCAGATGAATGCTTCAAGAAGTACCCAAGTACTCAGTGAAGGACTCAAGAAGTGAAAGACATTTAGGCAGACATTACAGGTCCTTATGAAGTTGTGATTTATTAGGCTCAAAGCATAAATTATAACACGCCTAATTTGACTGTTCTTAGCTTTGGTAATTTAAAGGCATAGTCCACCCAAAATGATATTTCTGGCATCATTTACTCACCCTCATGGCGTTCCAAACCGGTATGACTATCCTTCTTCTGCGAAACATAAAAGAAGATATTTGGAAGAATATTGGTAACCAAACAGTTTAGATTCCCAATGAGTTCCATTGTACTTTTCATTCATATAATTTAAAGTCAGTGTTTCGTCATCCAATGTTCTTCAAAATATCTTCTTTTGAGACTTACTTTCTACTACAGTACATAAATGATGATATTTTGAAGAAAGTTGGTAACCAAACAGTTTCAGTTCCTATTGACTTCCTTTATATGGACAAAAATACAATGTAAGCCAATGGGAAACTAAACTGTGCACATAAATTTGAGGGATGCAGTTTTGTGGACACTCATGTGTTTCTCATGGAGCCGCAGTTTTCGAACTGATGAATAGAAGAGCAATTTCCACTACGGGAAGGATGTATAGGCCTTACTATAACTTCAACCACTGAATTAATGAGGTTTAAAACCTTGTGGAAATTATGCTGTTCCTCTCCTGAGTCTTAATAAATTAGTTACATTTGTCTTGCAAATGAATGCTTCAAGAAGTACCCAAGTACTCAGTGAAGGACTCAAGAAGTGAAAGACATTTTGGCAGACATTACAGGTCCTTATGAAGTTGTGATTTATTAGGCTCAAAGCATAAATTATAACACGCCTAATTTGACTGTTCTTAGCTCTGGTAATTTAAAGGCATAGTCCACCCAAAATGATATTTCTGGCATCATTTACTCACCCTCATGGCGTTCCAAACCGGTATGACTATCCTTCTTCTGCGAAACATAAAAGAAGATATTTGGAAGAATATTGGTAACCAAACTGTTTAGATTCCCAATGAGTTCCATTGTACTTTTCATTCATATAATTTAAAGTCAGTGTTTCGTCATCCAATGTTCTTCAAAATATCTTCTTTTGAGACTTACTTTCTACTACAGTACATAAATGATGATATTTTGAAGAAAGTTGGTAACCAAACAGTTTCAGTTCCTATTGACTTCCTTTATATGGACAAAAATACAATGTAAGCCAATGGGAAACTAAACTGTTTGGTTACCAACATTCTTCAAAATATCTTTATTTTTTTACTGCAGAACATTAAAAAAAGATGTTTTGAAGAAAGTTGTTAACCAAACCGTTTTGGTTCCCACTGACTTATTTGAGAATTTTTTTATTTATATATATATATATAAAATGAAATTCAATGGGAACCAAAACTGTTTGGTTACCAGTATTCTTCAAAATATCTTCAGGTTTGGAACCACATGAGTAAAAGATGAGAGGATTTTCATTTTAATGTGGACTATCCATTTAATAGGACACATATTTTAACAGACATTAACATATTTTTATAATTTCTAATTGAGTGCACAATCGAATATGCATAACAATTTTGTCTGCCAATGGAAATACTAAGGTGTCCAAGGGGAAATTATTTTTTAAAGACAGTCATTAAAAGATGAAGAGTTCGGAGGTACATTACCACCACAGTTACTCATTAAGTATGTGCTATGGGACCGCATGCTTGCAAACATCATTTGTGTAGAATATGTATTTGACCTTATTTTTGTATTGCTACATACTGCAACACTAACTTTGACCATAACTTTAAAGAGCTGCCTCATTTAGTTTCATTGTAATGGCAGACATAGATAGAACATGGCATTATGGGAAGGCGCCAGTGAGGTAAACATGATGCTTGTTTATAGAGCAGGGTAAATATGGCTCGTAAAAGAGTAATTAAGACTAACATCGGAATTAATTCTCTATCCGCAAGCTAACTGCGGTGTCTGCACTCGCACGCCTCGGTTTTTCCACCATCTAAGTGTATGATGTCACCAGCGACTTCCAGGTGTAAAGTGAATTTGGCACCAAATGGAATAGTTTCCAATCTTATCCAGCAAACACTGGGTGGGTGTGATGGGATGGGTGGAAGTGGAAGTGGGGGGGGCTGTGGCCACATAATGTTTTTAGTTGGCCCAAAAAATGGCATGTTGTGCGCAGTCTTTCTCCATGAGTAACTGGCTGAAATGTTGGTCTTCTAAGAACGCCATCTGGTTTTTCTCTGACTGGAAAGTGGAATGTGCCATTTTTAGGCAGAAAAATGCCTTTGTCTGCCCTTTTTGAAACCATCAAATTCTTCCCGACCATGGCCCTGACCACAGTGGCATTCCCACAGGGTGGTACAGGACACAGTTACAATAGCTGGAGACATGCCAGTGAAGAACACTAGGCTTGCAGACACACTGCACTATAAAAAATGAGCTCTTCAGACAACATTTCGAAAATGAAGGCAACTATTTAAATGACTTTTTTGTTGAATTTGTCTACTTGAATATTTTTGATTAAATGTATTCACTTAATTTGACTTAAACCTCATGTTGTGTTCTGGTTATTTTAGCCCAAAGAGGATTTTCATTTTCCCAAAAAATGCGAGTTAATGGTATTGCTTTGGATTAAAGCTTACTAACTTTGCTTACACAGTGTATAACAACCATTTTTGTCCTTTTTTGGATTTTTTTTCCACCAAAATTGCTACTTTCTTCTTTTCTTTCAATTAGTACAGGTTTTGCATTTGTTTTTTAAATTGCTTGATCATAGGCCTCATTGATCTGAGCCTATGCACCAAAGACTGAATCCAAGATTTGGTGATAATGTACAATAATGAGATTTACGTTTTAAGAACCTTTTTAAGAGCTTTTAAGAGGTTGGTCATTTTTGACTATGAACACCAAATTAGGTAATGGATTTTCAGCACAGCACAAGGGTTAAAATGTTAGCTTAGCTTGATTTTAGGGGTGGGCGATATACAAACCCAATTCCAAAAAAGTTTTTTGAAAAGGAAATTGTGAGTAAAAAAGGAATGGAATAATTTACAAATCTCATAAATTTATATTTTATTCACAATAGAATATAGATAACATATCAAATGTTGAAAGTGAGACATTTTGAAATGTCATGCCAAATATTGGCTCATTTTGGATTTCATGAGAGCTACACATTCCAAAAAAGTTGGGACAGGTAGCAATAAGAGGCCGGAAAAGTTAAATGTACATATAAGGAACAGCTGGAAGACCAATTTGCAACTTATTAGGTCAATTGGCAACATAATTGGGTATAAAAAGAGCCTCTCAGAGTGGCAGTGTCTCTCAGAAGTCAAGATGGGCAGAGGATCACCAATTCCCCCAATGCTGCAGCGAAAAATAGTGGAGCAATATCAGAAAGGAGCTTCTCAGAGAAAAATTGCAAAGAGTTTGAAGTTATCATCATCTACAATGCATAATATCATCCAAAGATTCAGAGAATCTGGAACAATATCTGTGCGTAAGGGTCAAGGCCGGAAAACCATACTGGATGCCCGTGATCTTCGGGCCCTTAGACGGCACTGCATCACATACAGGAATGCTACTGTAATGGAAATCACAACATGGGCTCAGGAATACTTCCAGAAAACATTGTCGGTGAACACAATCCACCGTTCAAATCTTATATCACAATCTAGTTATTTTATATCTCAATGAAGTTATATCACAATATAGTTATTTTTGCTTTAAATAAGGTAATTTTTTGACACCATAGAAATTTCATAATTCTAGTCACCAGTGTCAATATCACAATAATACAAGCCTAATTAAAAAAATTAACTAAAATAAATAAAAGCTCACTGAAGACAAGTAAACAGTCAGCGAATAAATAAGAAACTAATTACAAGCAATAGGACAAAAAAAATACAGTATAACAAAAATAAGAAAAGCTACATGCATTGTATAAAGTAATCAAATGTATAAAAACACTGCATATTCTTCACTGTTGAATTAAATGTATATTTCCTCTTATTAAAGTTACAAAAGTGATTTAGTCAAAAGTACTGAGAGACTTTCTCCCTTTTGTTAGTTTAACATGAATGACAGACACTGCTGTCACTTTAAGAGCTGCCCGGATCCAATATGTTACACACGTGTTTCTTTCTCCGCTGTTTGCTTTCACTTAAGACCTAAATGACTGTGTTTACGAGAATACTTGCAAAGATGGGAATGGGTTGCCAGGGTGTTGTTATGCAGTTTTTGAAGTATTCTGGTCGGTATACGCAGTAATTTTAGTATTGTTTAAATATTATTATATAGTATTTATTAATGTTTTGAATTAGCTTTCACTTTTATATTTTCAGTTTTCATTTTAATTTTAGCTGAAGTTTTAGTATTTTTGTTTCATGTTTTTGTCATTTTAGTCTTATGGTTTTTGTTTAAATAAATATTTCTATTTAGCTTTAATTTAATTTAATTTTTTAATAATTTTACATTTAGGTTTCAGTTTATTTCAGCTAGTTTCCAAGACAACATTTCTAATTTACATTTAGGTTTTTTAAGTTTATAATTTAATATTTCTATTTTTCAAATATTTTATCTGTTTATATTATACAACGATTTTTAATAGTTTGAAATAAGAACACTGGGTTTACATTTAAATGTATTCAGCAGACATTCACACTTATCCAAAGTAACCTACAACTGAAAAAAAGCAATCTTTTAACTAAAAAGGGAAAACTTTTCATGCATTTTGGTTATTCATTTGCACAACAACGTGCCTGAAAACATTTCAAAGTGAAAGTTTTTGAAAACGATATGAAACAATATGAGAAATGAAAAAATTTCAAATCGCAAAGGAGAAACGTTTCTATTTTTATGTCATCATTGTCGTGTAAATTTACCCTAAGTGGCTGTGCTATGCCTTTTTCAAATGACTGTATTGACTCTTTCTCTTAATGCTGAAGCATTTGTGAAATTATTTGAGGTTTAGTGTCTACACTCTAAAAAAAGGCTGGGTTGTTTCAACCCAGCTTTGGGTCAAATATGGACTAACCCAACCATTGGGTTAACCAACAGAATGCATGCCAAAGACTGAATAAGGAAAGCAATGCAATCCCTTCTTCTCACATAATAAAACCTGTCTGGCGTATAAATATGTTTAATAAGCATCATATGATGGCTGTGTTGTTTGCTAAACAGCAGAAGTTGGCTCTAACATGTCCCATGGCAGGAAGACACATTGTTCTTAAGAGTAAACAACCCTCCCAAGATCTCAACCAAAACATTAGACTCAGAATTAAACATCTTTACGTACCCCAAATTGTTATTTATTCTCCAGCCTGGAATTTGCACTTTAATCATCAAGTTTTACTTTAATTACAGTTTGCTTCATTTCCCAAAATTCGTAGTTTTGCTTGTCTCGCTTTTCACGTTATTCATTCCAAGTCTTTCTCAAATCCTCAGTCTGACTTTTTTAGCTATAAAATTGGTCATAAATATGGGAAATAATAATATACTAACACAGATGTTTGTAATATTTTATTAATAATTGTATTTATTTGTAATTATAGAATACAATTTGCTTAATTTCCTAGATTTCTTAGTTTGGCCATTCTCACTTTTCCTGCTGTTTATTGTAATAAATTAGTTCTTCTCATTTTATTTCCAAACTAGACCTACACACTCACAGTCATGGGAAATGCAACATTTAACTGCAAGTTTACACGCAAGTGGAGATAAAGTACTTTTTGTGGTACTCTGAATCTGGGATCAATTTAAAATCCACCAACAACACATTTAGAATGTGCTGATGGATTCATTTTGAATGACTTCAGAATGGTTTAATATCATTGACATTTGGCCCACTGGTGTTCAATAGCAATCATTTCATTGGCACATAGACCTCAGTAAACAAATAACTAGCAGAGGGCACATACACACTTAACCAGCTGGTTAATTTTCCACACTGAACAATGGGGTTGGAAACTTTTGCATTTGCTGAACAATATGTGCTATGTGCCTCAATAAGTGTGAATGATTTTGTGTAAAATTGAATTACATTGCATTGAATAAGCTGGTCTCCGGTACATTGAATACCTGTGGAAACCACATTCAAAGAAAGTTTTTGTTGTCCTAATGTTTGGTTTTACAGACCATTTAGCAGCGTGTTTCTTTGGAGACCTGTGGCTTAGGAAATATATGAGGTGGAACCAGAACAGAGACGCCTTTCCTGGATTTGCCATTGCATGGGGTCTTTGGAAGTCTGTACTGTTTTTGGATGGGCGGCATCACGAATCTAAGATCGTCTTGTTGATAAAGTGTGTGCATGTGGATCGGAAAATATTACTTGTTATGCAAAGTCGTTAATCTGCACTTTGTGGAGGCAGGTTTAATCATGTGGGAAGGCTGTGGAAGGATTTATTCTATTTTCTTCTCATAACACATGGTGCATTGAATAAGCTGGTCTCCGGTACATTGAATACCTGTGGAAACCACATTCAAAGAAAGTTTTTGTTGTCCTAATGTTTGGTTTTACAGACCATTTAGCAGCGTGTTTCTTTGGAGACCTGTGGCTTAGGAAATATATGAGGTGGAACCAGAACAGAGACGACTTTCCTGGATTTGCCATTGCATGGGGTCTTTGTAAGTTTGTACTTTTGGATGGGCGGCATCATGAATCTAAGATGGTCTTGTTGATAAAGTCTGTGCATGTGGATTGGAAAATATTACTTGTTTCACAAAGTCGTTAATCTGCACCTTGTGGAGGCAGGTTTAATCATGTGGGAATGCTGTGGAATTTATTTGATCAGTTTTAGATGGCAGGCTTAGGTAATGGAGAAAGTTATATAGCATTATTTGGAATGAAATCAAGTTTGATTTTTAGAGGATAGGGCTGTTAAAAAGAAAAAAGAGATTACATTTAGTTTGAAATGTGATCAACAACAGATTTTTGCTGATTGAACATTTGTAGGTGGTTTGGTTTGAAATGCAGTTAAAAACGTAAAACATTTTGTTAATGCATGACAGTCTGAATGATGAGATCTGATTCCATGTGTTTTTTTTTTTCATCATTCACTTTGAGACTGATTGCAACCAGTTCGTTTTTAATAATCATATTTAAGAAAAAGAAGTGTGAAAACTGTCAGATTAATTGATTATCAAATGGTTTTTAGTTGCATCCCTACTATAAATCTAATCAAACTAGAAGCTGTATAATAATGAGCTAAAAGCACACAGATCTGTTGTGTTCTGTGTTAAATTTTCCAGGTCTTTCCACTCAGTCATATCCTGACAGGTAATACTATCTGGCTGAGACGCGCAGACTCTCTTTTGTGAGTCGTGAAGTGAGCTGTCTGTTATAGTTTGACATGGCTAACATAGCGAGACACACCGACTCTGGTATGTTAGTGTAGTAGGAAAGTGTCACCTATGACACCTATTCCCACATTCCCTTTATCTTTCTGCTTACAGTATGTATATTCCACAACACTTACACATTAGTCTCTCTTCCTTCTGTTTGTGTGAGAATGATATATTATTTTATTTATGGATATTTTATTTATGGATGGTTGGACCAGATAGTGAACTGATTTAAGTGTGCATCTTTATTTTATTTTATTTTACTGAAGTGGATGAGTTACACCTCTTTCACACCGCAAGCTTGAGCTTGAGTGTTCGGTATAAGTGGGGGTGATTTTAGTTTATTTCATTCAATGAATGAGTTCAGTAGTGTTTGAAAAGCAATGTCCAGTGTGAGCAGAGCTGGATTCTAGACAAAGAAGTAGTTCTAATATACTATAATTATTCTTTGTGTAACATGGCTTGGTCACTACATAATTCCCATATTTCCATTTGTGTGTTAGTTTTGCTGTCTTAACTATTATGTGGAAAATAATATGACAGTTTGTCCAAACATTTGACTGGCAAACCTCTCGATCCTCATGAAGGAATGTTCTGTTGTTTATGTCAAGAGTCACTCAGTTTCTTGTACTGCACTGCTATCGTCAATTCTCGACAAAAACAATATGGTTTTCAGGGAATGTGAGCGTGATTCATAACTATTTTCAGTTTTACAGGGCCGTTTGCTCATTTGGGGGTGAGAACAGGATGTGAAAGAGGGGGAGACCGCGCTATCACTGTCACTAAAGGGAGTTGTGATATTTCTGACCCCTGGGGAGTTTTACATCTCATTAGATCCGCATGTTCTACAATCAGAAGGACCCCCACAAAGAATGCCAAAGCAGAGCAGGAATTACAGTGGGACAAGAGATGCAGGCAGAGAAAACTTGTTTCATTGCATGTTTTATGAATGAATCTTCTTCCAAAAACTGTCCACTGTTTTAAACACATATAAGTGTGCACATACGGCAATGGGTGTCTGGTGGTCCAACCTGGTATTCATAGCCGTCTGATCTTTGAGAGCTTGGATCAGCAGACGGTAGTAAAGCATGTCTTTTTATTGCGTAAAGGTCTCAAACCATTCCTTTCATGGTAGTGGAAATGACAGAGAACAGCGAGATCTGTTTTGCTTCAACATGCTTTAGGCCATAGAACTTCCTGCACAAGCAGCTGCGTCACCTCATTTCACCTTTCATTCAGTGCAGTGACCTTTGACCCACAGCTTGGTGATGTAACTGATTCAATGGAGTAAAATGCTAATTTCTATGGACTAATAACAGGTTCTAGTAGCCTGAAAACAACATGCCACATATACTGTCTCCAACTGTTCAGGGTATTCAGTCTCATGCATGGTCACCGCGTGCTTTTCTAGAATGATTTAATATAATTTACAGTTAAACTGACATATGTTGCTGTGCTGTCTATGTTCAGGAGCTGTATTATGAGGACAGGCATTATCACGAACACTGTTTCCGCTGCTCACACTGCAAGCGTTCGCTGGCCGACAAGCCGTTCACCTTTCAGGAAGATGCCCTGGTGTGTAACGACTGTTACTGCAATGAGTTTTCATCTAAATGTGCGGCCTGCGGGAAGACTGTGATGCCAGGTACAGTTCCTAAACACACATGCTTATATTTCATATACACTACCATTCAAAAGTTTGGGGTCAGTAAGATTTTTTTTTTCTAAATAAATACCTTTACTCAGCAGGTATGTATTAAATTGACCAAAAGTGACAGAAAAGGCATTTATAATGTTACAAAAGATTTCTATTTTAAATAAATGCTTTCTAGTCATCAAAGAATCCTGAATTTTTTTTTATCATGGTTTCCACCAAAATATTAAGCAGCACTACTGCTTTTCAATGGAAGCTTGTGTTCACCACAGAATAACAAATAAAAAAAATATATAATTTTGACTTATTTTGACAATTCTGAATTCTTATTTCTTGCAATTGTGAGTTTAAATCGTGCAATTCTGACTTTTTTTCTCAGAATTGCAACTTTGTATCTCGCAATTTCGACTTATGACCTTGCAATTGCAAGTTTACATCAGCAATTCTGAGAGAAAACTAGAACTGCGAGATATAATATATACTGATGAGAAATAAACTCACAATTCTGTGAAAAAAGTCAGAATTTTGAGATATAAAAAAAGTCGCGATTACATTTTTTATATTTATTCTGTAGCAGAAATGGGCTTCCATAAATGCAGCTTTGGTGATCATAAGAGACTTCATTCAAAAATCTTTGCTACCATGTTACCAGACTGTATAGACCACAAACATACACACATCAAATATGAAATCTTTCACCCTTCAAACCTTCAGGAAATGAAGTTTAGGTGTGTTTCTCACCCTGTCCGCTAAAGCAGAAACCGAGTTAATGAGTTTTGATTGGGCGTCAGGGTGCGGTAGAGATGTGACAGTGTGATTACAGACACGCTCAGCTGAGAGAGAAAACGCACACGCCTGCAGGCCTGATGCCAACACTCGGGCGTTACGTTACCCATAATTACACTCCGCCGCCTGCCTCTGTCTCTCTGGAGCTTTTCGGAGAGAAATAAGAGAAGGGGAATGTTCCAAAAGGATAAAATTACAAACTGAAAGTGGCAGATCTCTCCTCCCTCATTCATTCAAATCAGACACGCCATCTCAGTCCCCCTCTGGGCTCGTTTTCATACCCATTCTCCGTCATTATTCACAGATCAGGTGAGCTGTTTTCCCACCAAACCTGAACATTGTATCTGCAACTTATGCCTTATTCCAGTTTCCACATGCATTTTTATTGAAATACCAGCCATTGCGCCATTTCCAGCATACGATTTTGAAACGCCACAAACAAAACTCCCACACAGGAGGCTTTTGTAGATTTAGGGCAGTTCAGGCCCAAATATGTGTACAGTTGTGTGGTGTGACATCAGGTGTAGCCTTTAGCTTCGTAGTTGCTATAGCTACCCATCAGACATGATCGGCCACCCGCAGCACAGTAAAAGCACTTGAGAAGAACCTGTAGTGTATACACATGCAGGTGAGGCTGCTTTTCAGAGAAAATCCATTGCAGATGCAGACAGGTAGAAGCACATTCACTGATTGTGCAATGATGTAACAAGCTAAAAATTATGAAAGCTATGACATAAGGTTTAGCACTGAAATTAAAAACCCCAAGAATTCAAAATGACAAGTTTGTGGCTTTCAGTTCATGTCTGTTATCTTTGAGTCTATTCTAGATGCTAGTATTTTATTATAGTATAATTGTTTAATTACTTTTAGTATTTTAGTATTACTATTACAGTATTGATTCATATTTTGTTTTAGGTTTTATTTTTATATTTTCATTTTAATTTAAGTTTTAGTTATTATGTTACAGTAGTTGCTCATTTTTATTAGTTTTTTTATATTACCAATTCGTTTTATTTTATTTCAGTTTACTTTTGGTAATTTTACTACTTCCACATAAACTTCTTTTCATTTACTGACCAAGGCAACATTTCTCATTTTTGTTTAAATCTTTTAATTTTAATTTTTTCATATATTTATATTTTATTTGATTTTATTTCAGCTTTATTTTGTTTTATTCTTAGTTAACTAACAACGCTGTAATGTACTTGTAAAAATTGACAAATATTAATATAAAAATATATATAACAAAATATGAATGACATATTTTACTCAAGGGTGTTTATACAATAAAATGTTCTCCAAACTACAAAAGGTCCTCTTTTTAATTAGTCATTTTTAGCTACTTAACTAAAAATGTTTGGAAACAATATCTATTCAATTGAGAGCATGGTTGTTGTTTTTTTGATTGTTTGTTTTCTTTTACTTGGTTTTAACTTGTTTTTTCTTCTTCATCTTGTTTCAAGAATTTTAAAGGGGTTATATGATGCTTTTTTAAAGATCATCATTTTGTGTATTTGGTGTAACAGAATATGTCGACATGCTTTAATGTTCAAACAACACATTATTTTTCAAATACTGTACATTATTGTAGGTCCTCTATGCCCCGCCTCTCTCAAACGCTTCGTTTTCTACAAAGTCCCTCCTTCCGACAAGCGCAGTCTGCTCTGATTGGCCAGCTGACCCAGTGCATTGTGATTGGCCGAACCCTGCAAGCACTCGTCGGAAATGTAACGCCCCTTACCATAATCGCGAGCTTCATCTTTCAAAATAAATGTAAAGACAGTAAATAATGTCATTAGTTTTACCATCAGTTCAAGCCTGAAAGGGGAACAGACACAGTAATGATGCAGTACACAAGCCGCGGTTAAGACAGCTGACTCTACTGTGATGTGACACTGTCTCTCTCTCTCTCTCTCTCTCTCTCTCTCTCTCTCTCGCTCTCTCTCTC
>NW_015505874.1:119280-147498 GCF_001515645.1 Sinocyclocheilus grahami
GACAGACACAGTGATGAAGCTGGTCTCTCCAGCTCTCTCACACACACACACGCACGCGCGCACGCACGCACGCACACACGATGCGCAAAACTCTGCATTTGAACAGTCCATAACAAATACTTAAACTAGTAACAAAACAGTAGCTGATTCAGAAGCGCCGGATTGTCATAGCAAAGTCAGAATTACTTCCTCTCCTAGGTTCACGAAACGGTCATCTATAAAATGTATTGCTGTTCTGTTGTAAGTAATCTTAAAGATTTCTAAATGCATCTACTTTCGGAAGGCCAAATAAAGTGCTTTTGCTTTCGCCTAGAAACACACAGCGTCTCCCTGACTTGCTGCTTCAACACTAACTGTGGTTCCTGAAACCACGCCTTCTTTCTTTGCATGCACATTTGGGCGGCATTATGCAAATATTTCCACATAGTGAGGTAGATATGTGGGGGCGTGTTAGAATGAGCCGTTTTAGGGGGGCGTGGCAGAGTCTTAACTTTGATAAAGAATATCTCTTTGGTTTTGAGACTTTAGTCTTTGCAACTTCAGGGATCTTATCTATGCACAATCAGCTTGTAACACTCCAAAGATAAAGGAAAACTTGAAATCGCATCATATGACCCCTTTAAGATATTTTAACTGGACAATAAGACAAAAATACATGTTAAGAACATTTTTGAAGAGCTCCCATTAGTTGAATGCTTTACTTAATGTAGACAAGGTCTTCTCAATGTAGACAAGGTGTTTAACAGTTTGTTTCGGGTTCGCTTATTCATAAAGTACATATACTTTTGTCATTGTTTATTTTCGCTATTCTTCCTTGTTTTGTCCTTTATTGCATATTGATTTTATCTTTTTTAATGTCTTGTACTTTATTGTATATTCTTTATATTTATTGTCTTTGTAATTGATTGTCTGTTCCCCTGCTACACCGTTTTTCGCGTGAGGAGATAACAAAAGAAGAATTTCATTGTACCTATGCCAATAAAGATCTTGAATCTTGAATAGTTTTATATGAAATGATTTCGTCTCTCAGGCTCCAAGCAGCTGGAGTACGGAGGCTGCGCGTGGCACGAGGAATGCTTTGTTTGTTGTGGTTGTGAGCAGCCCATCGGCGCCCAGTCGTTCATCCCAGATAAGGGCGACTACTACTGCGTGCCCTGTTACAAGGGACAATTCGCCCCACACTGTGCCCACTGCAAAGAGGTGAGATGAAAAGGTTCTTTATCGGCATTGAAGTTTCAGTGAAGAACCTTTACAAAAGGTTATTTAGATTATTAATGTTCTTCACACTATAAAAAAATAGTTCTTTTAAGAACTGTTCACTGAAAGGTTCTTTGGTTCTTCTATGGCATCACTGCGAAAACCCCATTTTGGAGCCATTATTTAAGAGTACAAACTACATCTATATATAAATCTAAATCTAATTATTAAATATTTTTTGCTTTTATTCCATTGCAAAACTCTTTCAGTTGTATGCCAGTGAATTAAAGTGTTTTTTGTTGGTCTTCTCTCTTACAGAGCTTGGTTCAAGGTGGTGTTACATATCGAGACGAGCCCTGGCATAAAGAATGTTTCCTGTGTACTGCTTGTAAAGTCCAGCTTGCGGGACAGCCTTTCACAACACGGGGTGAAGATCCATACTGCGTGAAGTGCTTCAGCAACCTGTACGCCCAAAAATGCTCTGCCTGCGACAAACCCATCACAGGTCAGTGTGTGTTAGTGTGTCTCTTATAACAAGACCGCTCTTTATTACCAGTCCCTACAGCTGCTAACAGAAACGCTTTGTCAGAAACAAGAGACAGTTGTCACATAAACAGGGTCATGTGTTTGGAGGCAGACGGTGCTTCACAATGTTGAGTCAGTCAATCTTATATCCAATGGGTCGTGAACTCAAGATGGGGTCAAATATCCACAGTTTATATGTTTTAATGTCTTTAAAGTTCTGCAAAGGGTCTGGTTGTCATTAAAAAGATATTTTGATTTACTCACCCTCATGATGTTCCAAACCTATTGACCTTCTGTGGAACTACTGTGGAACAATGCATAATACAAAATATGAATAAAACATAGATGACTAATTAATATGGAAAATTCAGTACATTGTGCCCTATTTTTACTAACTTTTCTTAGAGGGTAACCCTTTCAGTCTATAAAAACTAATTAAACAATGTTTTAAATCATGACTATGTTGTTTTAGCGATTGTAGAGACCACTCATCAAAATGAAATACCTCTGAATCTTTTTCTCAGGTTTTGGAGAAGGGAAGTACATCTCGTTTGAGGAGCGTCAGTGGCATCAGCCGTGTTTTAAATGCTCTGAGTGTTCGGTGTCTCTGGTCGGGGCAGGATTCTTCCCTGATGGAACAAAGATTTTCTGCAAAAGCTGCAATGCCAAATAACCCACAACTGCTTCTTTTAAATGTGCTAAAGCTGTTTGTGAACAGACCTTTGTGTAATATGATCACATTTATAAAACATTTGACATAATTTAAACATGAAATGTATGATGTACTTTAAAGTTTTGCTGTTGCATTCTCCTAAATCAGGATGTTAAAAATCTCTAAACTTGAAGGACTTGTTTGATCAGGTTGAAGCATTTTGTGGTTTAAATTAGAAATTCAAATCATTTGAACCAAGCGTGCATACATGCCAAAGGCTCAGTTTCCTGAGATGTTGTTGTTTTTTCGTCATTAGTCTTTTGAATTTACATTTGAGTAATTTTCCATGTGTTTGGATAAATGTCAGGCCTTTAAATTCCCTCCAACAGAAACATTCTTTTAAAAAATGTACATTTGAACAAAACACACACTGACCCAAATGATTGTTAATGTATGATGCTTATTGGCAAAAATGTTTGTTAAACACAGTGAATTTTAGAGGACTATTTTAATGCACCAATGCATGCTTTTAATAATTCTCACATGAAATATTCACATATTAATTCTTATTTATGCTGCTTTCAAAATAATATTTTTGCTGATTTTTACAGATGTTTGATGTATTTTTGCACATGAATACCTTCTGTAAAACTGCTCCTGCTGTTGTATGTCCTTTCATAAAAAGGGATGCATCGATCTGATACTCAGTATCGGTATCAGTATCGGTATCGGCTCCGATACTGGCATTTTCTGTCAGATCGGGCATTGGTCAGACGAGACCGATCCAAATCCGATATAGTGCGTAAACTATTCTGTGTTATTGTTAAGCCCCACGAAAGGCACAAAAACATTATAAAGCACCATAACGTTTTCGTGCACTATATTTCAAGTGTATCAATAGTCTTTTTTGTTCTGTTCTATCTATCATATGTTGCTGCTTTCATTACTGTGCTATGCATTTAAAAGAAATGTCTTTTAATTTTATAGTAGGCCTATATATTTTATACATATATTTAGGCTACTTGTTTTTCATGAATGTATTTTACAACAATACAAAGAGCAATGTGTTGCATTTTACCAGATTTAGTCCTACACTTATGAACTTTTATTTGTTCCCCACTAAATAATGTTGTTTCACTAAATGTATAGTTTAGTTTAATGTGTTTATAAAATGATTGTGCACCCATGATTTTTCTAGAATAACTTTTGCTGCTGAATTATCCACTAACCTATAATAGTATTTTTTTTGTCATAGATTATGATGATATATTTTTTCATTTGTTATTTTTCATTAAAATGAAGTTGTCTATATTTAGCAGATTGTGTTTAACACAAACAAGAGTGATGATCAGGTCAACCAACAGAAGTATAGAAATTCTACATTGATTTAAAAAACAAACTGCGCTGGTATCGGATCGGAATTGGCCGATACTCAGAATTTTTGATCGGTTCTGAAAAAATGGTATCGTTGCATCCCTAGTTTGTAACATATATGACAGCTTTCAAATATCATTTGAGGTTCAGTCAGATTATGTTTTCCCAAATAATAAATCCTTAATACATGGATTTAACTAATTAATATGTTGCGGGAACACATTTTTATTTTTTTCCCCCACATGTCATATACGGGGGCTCCTGGAATTTCTGAGACAAAATTTCTGTGATAAAAGATATCAAGTTTAAGCTAATACTCCTGAATATATCATGTCAACCTAACATCGCTAAGCACTTTCTGTCTCCTAACAACAACGGACAAGTCCTCCATGTGAAGTTAATTCTAATAATTGCTTTTAGTTATGCTTGATTTTTAAATCTCATGTGAAACATTTATTTTTACTTCACTCTTTGCCTCTTAACCAGATGCCAAATTTCTGACTTTTACCCAAATAAGGACACACAGCTCTAAAACACGACTATGGAACATGTCATTTCCAAAAATGAATAATGCCAGAATTACAGGTTTCTCACTGCAGGAAGTGCTTTTTGCTATAAGTTTGATTGCATCATATAATAATTGCTGTTAATAGTGTTCATCGTCTGTTTGATTAGGTCTTTAATTGATTTTTCCGTACATTTCTGCCATATGTACATTAACTGACAGTCACCACTGATAAGCTACCACTAAATATCGTAGAAACTTAATTTGCTGTAAAGTTGCTTTGCAACGATTTATATCGTAAAAAGCGTTATACAAATAAACTTGAATTAAATTTAATTGAAGTTGAAGTACAAAGAACAGGAAGCACAGGTGGTATACCTTAGTACGGGTGTAGTGGTCCCAGCAGCTCAATACTTTAAGAATTACGCACCAGTAATCAAATTTTCCACATACATCCAGGGACAAAATTTCAGGCCAAGAAATCTCACACTCATCCAGGACATCCCATACACCCACAAAAAAATATGAAACAAGGACAACCCTTTTTTTTTTCTTTTTTTTTTTGTACGGCTGTCACATTTTTTTTTTAATCCTTAGACTGGGGACATTTATTAAAAGTTCTCTCCTGAACTACACCTTCCCTTCCATTTTCCTTTTAGTCTCTTCATTTCTCCTGATATTTTCTAAATGGCCTAAATGTCAAAATTATTACAATAAATATTACATCATTACAATATCTTTATAGTAAAATCCTAGTACTGAATATGTTATTGCATTATAATGAGTCATACTTTTCCCTTCCGAAAAGTAACCATCGTTAATTTTTGTAATGGATGTGTAGTTGTCTGCCCTTGCTCCCTTTAAACATATTCTAAAAACGATGTGAATATTTGTCTGCTAAATTACTACTGTAAGATTACAATAGATAATATGTCCTTTAGCACAGTGTTTTAAGTGAGGAGTAATGGGCTGCTACTGCTAACAGGTGCTAGCAGTTTCATACTTAACAAAGTAAAAAAAAAAAAATAATAAATAATATATATATATATATATATATATATATATATATATATATATATATATATATACTTTGTATATTGTGTATTTTTTAAATATTTTTTTGTATAATGTAATTTCCTTTTTACTTATCCTATTTTTATTATTTTTATTATCTGTCTTGTCTTGTCTTGTCACTGTAATCTGTTTGTGCTGTGGAAGCTTCTGTCATCAAAACAAATTCCTCATACCTGGCAATAAAGCTCTTTCTGATTCTGATTCTGATTTAAGTGTAGTTTAAGAGTACAAATTGCCTATTTTACTTCAAGTGAAAATGAAAAACATGACAGAGCATAAACAATCTTTTAAAACCCCTTTTAAAAACATCAATCTGTAGTCATTAGTTCAAAACAATTCTCATGACTCTTCCCTTAGACACAGCTCACCCTGTTTAAAGAAATATGAAAATTGTGCCTTAGTTTGTCCCAGGAGACACTAATCCTCAGCGGACGAAACATTTCTTCTGCTGTCTCTGTTAAAACCATCTGAACTAAACATTGTAACCACTCAAACCATCTATGTGTGAAAAGGCAAACTGTGCATTAAAATATTTATCCAATTAGGGGTACAGGCATCACTGATCATAATTAGTTTTAAAGATTTGAAGAAACCTCAAATTGGAAACAATTATTTTCCATACACATCAGTCACAAAGAACAACTTCTAGCTAAGTTAGCTAGAAAATACATATACACTAAAGAAATGTACATAACTTTCATCAAATACATTTGATTAATTTTCAAGCTTTCTGTTTTATGAAGCCACACTTTAAAAATTTGATATTTTCAGGTTTTCCATGACTATGGATGTGACTATCTCTACAGTACTTCAGTATATAATGCCACCTAGTGAACATTAGCTGTAAGTGTGTAATTTGTGCACCAATACTGTCACGGAATAGCATAAATAATAATAACTGGATTTCCATCATTTCTTTTTCACAATCCAAAGACATGCATCATAGGTTAATTTTAGAAACTAAACTGTCTATAGGTGTGAGTATGAATGTGTGTGTCAGTATGTGTTTGTCCTGTGATACACTGGATTATTTTATTCCTGCATTTCATATTAGTGATGAAAATTCATTTATTGCAATTGACATGTGTGATGATCAGTGGGCTAGAGTTTTTACCTCCATCATTAAAGCATGGGCTAAAAAAATGGATAGAGTTTGTCAGCGAAACACTGGCCAGTGTAAGAGTAGATATGAGAGCTTGTGGTCTTGTTTCATGATTTTCAGCTGCAGTGAAGCAGTTTTGTGTTCAGTCTGCAGGTCAATTACTTCCTGTTTCTTTAGTCTTTTTGTCGTGTGACAACTGAAGTAGTGGAGCATTTGACATGCTTGAACATACAGTGGGTACGGAAAGTATTCAGACCCCCTTAGATTTTTCACTCTTTGTTATATTGCAGCCATTTGCTAAAATCATTTAAGTTAATTTTTTTTCCTCATTAATGTACACACAGCACCCCATATTGACAGAAAAACACAGAATTGTTGACATTTTTGCAGATTTATTAAAAAAGAAAAACTGAAATATCACATGGTCCTAAGTATTCAGACCCTTTGCTCAGTATTTAGTAGAAGCACCCTTTTGATCGAATACAGCCATGAGTCTTTTTGGGAAAGACCCAACAAGTCAAAGAGTGAAAAATTTGAGGGGGTCTGAATACTTTCCGTACCCACTGTAGCTTTGTTTAGAGTATCAGATGGGTCCACAAGGATCTTTGAATGGCTCAGTAAATATTCTGTTGTTTAGGCGTCCATATTGTTGCTGATCAAGTTAGTTTCACTTTCTCTGAATCTCTCACTGAACTCCAGTAATGTCAAAGCTCCTCCTGTATTTACACATTCAAATTTGTCTCTGCATTCGGTGTGTTTGGATTCATGTGTGTCGGTTTGTATTGAGCCTAATGTTTCTATCATTAAAGTGTTGTGTATATAGCCTATATAGTGAACCAAAGAAGACATATTTGTATACATTTCTAAACGCCTTTTGTGATCCACAGAAAAAAGTCACTGGTTTGGAACAATGATGAGTAAATGATGACAGAATGCTACTCTTCCTTTAAAACATCTTTTAAAACTTTTTCAACTTTTCAAACATGAGGTAGCCTAGTTGAGGTCTGGTCCCTGTCTTTGTGAGAATGATTCTTCTGTTCATCGTTTGGGAGAAAATAGTTTGACATACTTGAACTGTTAGTATGCAGGAGCTCAAACTAGGAATGACACACCCGTAAACCATCAGGACATTTCAGAGTCTAAAACAGCAAGCATCTAGACAAAATATCTTGCTTTATTTGAAATGCAAAAACACATAACACACAAACAACACAAGTCAGGATTATTTGACCATGACTCTACAAGTCTACAGATATTCTCTGGGCTCCTCAGTGGATTTGACACTTCAAACTAAAACTGTGGTTTGGTATTTTTAGGTACCTTGAAGTAGTGTGGTATATTCCATGAATATGGACATCATACAGTTTTATGATATATCAAGGTAATTTCATCAAATGTAGAACATTTTGTGCAACAAAATAATTTATTGAATATTCTAAAACAAATATTTTTTGTACCTAAACATGTAATTATAGTAGATTTTAAAAACAAATTATATAAACAATGCATCTTTTGAATAGCAGTACACACAATACATACCAGACCCCATACCATATTTATTTAATGTATTTAGATTTTTAATTATAAAAATAATTATTTTCATCTAGTATTTTATATAAGGGGTGTAAATTCATTTATTTTAACTGACAGGTGTGATGATCAGTGGGCTTGAGTTCTGACCACTATTATTGGAGCCTGGGCTAAAATATGGATAGAGTTTGTCAGTGAAAGACTGGCCAGTGAAAGAGTAGATATGAGAGCCTGACTCCACATCATAAAAGGAGACCAGACCCTCTTCATAATCCACAAACACACCGAGCTGCTGACTTGTCACACTCAGCTGCAGGGAAATGGAGGGTTCATCACAGGCCCAATATTCATTCCCATTCCTCAGAACCACAGTCCAGTATCCATCACTGGGACTCAGTGTGATCTTACCCTTCCTGTCAGTGGATTCTCTGGCCACTCCTAAAGTCCATTCAGTCTTTTCCTTCACCTGCACCTCAAAATAAAATCTCCCTGAGGAGAATCCCTCCTTTCCCAGGACACAAGGACATGTATTAAATCTCTCTGGTTTGTCTGGTAGTTTCTGCTCAGTGTCTTCATGTCTCACTTGTTTTCCATCATCAGACAGGATGAGTTTAGGATGAGCTGTATCAGGATCCAGAGTCACATCCACTGAGAAAACAGAGAATATGAATCACAACTTCACAATACAAAGATTTTGTGATGACTGATTGATTAATTAATTGTTTTTAATTTAACGCCATGCGAGCTACCATAACTATATTCATGATGAGAAAGAGAGAGAGAGATAAAACAAAAAAATAAAGGTAAAAAAACTTATAAGAGGTTTTTAAAGTTTATCTTTGATCAAAAAAAAATCAATCAATCTAAATCTGGTCCCACTTCATTACATTTTTCTCCCCAAAAGAATCAACTGAAAAATAAAGATTCCTAGAGGGGCAATAAAGTAGAATTTTCACCCATTAACAAAAAGGTATAGGTTAGTCTGGAGTGACCTATTCGACAGCAAATGTGGATAATATAGTGATTTTCAAAATGGACACAACGTTTTGATATTTTGTGATGATGTTTTAATATTTAATTCAGTTTTTAATCAGATTGTAGTGCACTAATGAAGCTGTGAGTAGGCTATATGAATGTAAACTGGTGTAGCACAGACAGCACACTGTACCTGCATTCTGCTGCTTCCACTGCTGGTTCCACTTCAGGTCTGTAGAAACACATGACAATAAAACATCATGAGATTTTTGAGATGTTTTATATGTGGAATTACAGACAAGCTTTATGTTCTCTTGCATGGACAGTTACTCCTAATGGATGTTGTTCATCCTTCATGGTTGTATGCTAACATTACCCTGGATACTGTGGCTCTCGGTACATCACAAAGACTTGCTATTCTAGTCACACAGGACATGCACCAACATGTCCTCTTTTGAAATGTCTGCCTTTATGTTGAGTTGGATTGCAATATTTTATGTGCAGTTGTGCTACTGCTCTTATAATTCAGCTTTCTGCTCTCGTATCTCACTGCTAAAGCCCAAGTAATGTTCCACACAACTTCCAAAGTATACTTAAACGCTGATGGCCATGTACCACCTAGTGGCCTTGTAGTGTCTCAACATTCACCTTGCACCTGTGAGGTGGTACGCAGACACAAAAACTGGACTGCATGCGGACCATCCGCAGAACAACCTGACTTCCGAAGTATACTTTCACATTTATATGTCAGTATTTTAATGAAAATTAGATTTCTTGTGTCATGACCCATTTAAGGTTATATTTAAAGAATTGTGTACAACATCATGAATATATCTGATCAATTTATGTATTGACACACCAGTAAGTTTCTCATGTAGAGTGTCCTGCAGTTTAGTCAGAGCTCTGCTCAGAGTCTCCAGACTCTTATGAGTCTTCACACTGATCTCAGAGCAGTTCCTGGTGTTTTCAGGGCTGGACAGGGATGAGTAACTCTACAGCAGGAGAGAGGAGAAATCCTTCAGCATGGGGAGTGTTATGGTGTCATGCACTGCATTATCACTGATCAGAGAGATGTTCACTGACCTGTAGGAGGTGGAGGTGATCTTTAGTGTGTGAGAGCTGCTCCAGCTCAGTGTTTCTCATCTTTAGCTCAGTGATCTCCTGCTCCAGCTCTTCAATGAGCTCTTGCTCCTCTTTCTCTGCTGCTTTCTGCTGCTCCTCAATCATCTCCAGCACTTCAGACTTAGATCTCTCAATGGAGCGGATGAGATCAGTGAAGAGCTCAACACGGGCGGCTTTCTCCTCCTCTGTGTTTCTCTGCTCAACCAAGTCATTCAACAAATTATTATCTGTGTTTGCTAAGGCAAGAATCAGTGTTACTATTCCTCATGCTTAATGTTTTAGAGAGTTTTCCAAATCCCTCAACCAAAGTATTAAACTTCATCCTCAATGATTCCTCAAATCATGTGTCTTGGTGAAGACAAATGCGCTATTTCTTTAGTGATCAGGTAATCACAGCCGTGTCGATATTCAGACCAACGTGGAATAAACACAATAATTAAACAAGAAGTTACTATAAATTAACTGGCATTTTAGTGACTTTTTCTGTATTTGCTCCAACCACCAAAAAGAGTTTAAAATAAAGCTACAACACATTGTAGCGATGATTCGTTCCTGATTTAAGTGTTTTTGAACAAATCATTTGATTGAATGAATCAAAAACAAAAACACTTGTCAGCACCTACTGCTGTAACGATGTTATCTGCAGAAAGAGTCACTGTAAAATCCCCATCATTAATAGGTCTATGTCAGTCACATGTGTTTTTTTCTGTGTGACGCCATTTTGAAACATCTGTACATTGAGCAATGAAGTGCAAGTAAAAAGGGTACAGTAAAGATCAATTAAATAATCCAACTGAAGAAGCAGAAACAAGCCAAGTGGATACGATACTGAGTTAATTTCATAAAAGATATGGAACTGTAAAGTTTCACAAAAAATTGAGTGCCGGCCCGCATTGCTATTACTGCCTCCAACCTCATATTGCTAACTATCTTGTTTACAGTATAAGAACTTATATTATTTACTTATAATTGATATGTGTGTTTGTCAGCACACAATACAGTTGTAACTTAACATATACTGTATAGTGCCATCAGCCACCTTGCTCTCTAAGATATATCAGCATCAGCTGTCAAAAAACCTATATCAGTCGACCATTACTGCATAAGTAAATCACATGCGAAGTATGTCAGCTGTCAGTTTTCTTCCAACAGGTGGTTTGCATCTGCATATCTGTGCACACATAAGTTACATTCAGTTTGTGGCACTGAATGGTGTTGTGTCCCCTTTTCAGTGGGTTGCTGACCCCTTTCTCTAGCCTCCTATGTCCCTTCCTCAGTGTGAATCTGACCACTTTCTCCAGCCAGGTGGGCCATCATCTCAGCTGGCTGCAGTGTGTTTTTCCTTAACTGCTCCCACTTACAGTTTTCCAGATGGGAAACCTGAAAATTTTTGCTTTGTGGTCAGGTTTTCAGCCTTTCCCATCGTGGGACTTGTTATTGCAGCTTTTCACATAACACAAGCATAACATTTTACAGATAAAAGGAAGCAACTGAAAAGACAATTCTCCAACCACAGGCCACCACAAAAAAGGCTGCTACACCCACAATGCAATTTGGTTATTAGTAGTCTGATGTCATCCGACAAAGACCAATACACATTCTGACTGAACAAACACAGATGAGTGATACAGTGAAAAGTCCCAGTGGTGCTGCACTGTATATCAGGAGTCTTGGAGGACTGCAACTAAATGATCTAGAATAAATATTTTAATGTTTACTGAATTAACTCACTTTTCTGACTTCTGCTGAGTGTTTGATGTTTTGAATCTTCTTGATTCTGTCCTGAATCATCTGTTTTGCATCTTTCTGTGTATTCATCAGTTGAGTCTATAGACAGAGAACAACACACAATATGTTTTCATAATTGATTCACTTAAAATAAATCGTTAAATAAAAATGTGATTCCTCATGATATGCAGTTTTGTTAATAAGTTCTACCTTCTTCTCTTCACTCTCCTCTTCTAAAGAAACAGTGTTGTGGGTCTTGTGTTCTTTCACAGCACACATCAGACACACACACGTCTGATCATCTCTACAGAACAGCTCCAGAGGTCTCTCGTGTTTCTGACATATATAGTTCTTCAAATAACTCACAGGATCGATCAGTTTGTGTTTCTTTAAACCTGCCACTTTCAAATGAGGCTGCAGGTGAGTTTCACAGTAAGAGCTCTGACACACCAGACACGACTTCAGGGCTTTCAGCTTTCTTTCCTCACAGAAGTCACACAGAACTTCAGGCTGACTTGAGGATGACATAACTGGATGGAGAAATGAATATAGAGTGGCTGATAATAACCTGCACTTGTGTAGTCAACATGTGCAGAGCTTGAATCTGTGGTTGATGATAAAGTATAAGAACTAATTAGGTTATTGACTTACATGGAGGAGCATCTATACTCCCTCTCCTTTTTCGTGTATATGATGGTGTTGGGGAAGATTCTGCCATTGTTCTTCACTTATGCCTTATGACATTTCAAGGGGAAAAAACTATACAAACAAATAAATAAACAAAAAAAAACAACAAACATTATAATAACTATAATTGTAACTATAACTGCTGTTTATGTTAAAGGAAAAGTACTCTACTCTTAAAATTAACAAACATTTTGTATGGCCAAGTGGTAGTATTAGTGGTATAATTTAGTTTTAAGTAAATGTGATTTTTCAGCTGCAGTGTATTACAAATGAAATAGATTTAATTGCATTTCATTGTAGTAAACATTTTATTTTGTAGGAGAAAAGTTCCTTTCAAAACCCATGCACTCATAAAACTGCTGTTTATATTAAATGCAAACAATAAACAAACAGAATTTTTTGAAATATTCTCTGACAAAACCCCCCCCCCCCCCACACACACACACACACACAAAAAGGTCAAGTTTTATTTCATCTTCTTAAGCATGTCTGCATTTAGACAGTCATGCTTCATGTTTCTTCACTCTTCATAAGGTGTCTGACACACCAAACTTTGAAGGACTGCCAACTTTTCAGTTCAACTTATAGTGAGGAATCCCCCCAGGGGTGGGGTGGAGGGTTTGGTTGGGTTGTTTTGTTTTGTTTTGTTAAAAATATATATCAGCAAGAATAATAATGTGCAACGAGAGAATTGTAAGATTTTCAAGTCATTATCATTGCAGCAGCATTTCAAAAATATTATTAATGTATTAATCTGCATTTACATTGCTAAACTTTAACGAACTTCTGATTTGACAAATTACATTTTTCACCCTTCCATTGCTATGGTTATCAGCATATGAGTGAATACCGTATTTATATGAGGGATGAGGGATTTATATGTCACTCCTGAAACTTTTGCCAGTACCCGATTATTACTTTTACTATTACTATTTATTTATTATCTATTACTTTTAACCCAGGGCTGTCCAAACTCGGTCCTGGAGGGCCGGTGTCCTGCAGAGTTTAGCTCCAACTTGCCTCAACACACCTGCCTGGAAGATTCTATGCCTAGTAAGAGCTTGATTAGCTGGTTCAGGTGTGTTTAATTGGGGTTGGAGCTAAACTCTGCAGGACACCGGCCCTCCAGGACCGAGTTGAGAAAATGAACGTGTGACATAAGATTGTGAGAAAAGTGTCAATTGCATGAGTCGGCAGCCCTGAGCTTTGTAGCAGGTTCAGTTTTGTGTCTAAGTCATATATCCTTCATGTTTCTTTAGTCTTTGTCATGTGACAACATGACAGAAACACCTAACTTTGCTGTACAACCAACCAAATGACTTTTAATACTGATGCCATTTCGGTGCAGTAAACAACTAAAGTAGTAGACTATTTGACATGATCAACCCTGGGGCATGTTGCATAAACATATAGCCATGTTAAGAGTGTCTTAAGAACTGGTATGACCAAATAGCAGTTAGTTGGGGGTGATCAGTCGTACTTTTCGGTATCATATTGGACCAATGTACGTTTTTATGTAACTTAGAAAAACAAAAAAGTTATGAGTGCTCCTAAAGAAAAACAAAATGTACAAACTTGTAAAACCAGTTTTAGCAGCCCATGGCTCCGTTCAAAGCATTCCAGTTTGACATTAACCTATCAAACCAGACCATTTAATTTCCATTAGAACACTGTTTCGGACTTGTATTTTTATCACTTACCTCCGAGTATCAGATGTGTCCCACAAGGGTCTTTGAACAGCTCAGTAAATATTCTGTTGTTTAAAGAGGCTGATCGTTTCAGGCGCCAATGTGGTTGTTGATCAAGCCACTTGCCTGAATCTCTGTCTCCAGTGATGTCAGAGCTCCTCCTGTATTTACATTTGTTCCTGTACTCGGTGTGTTGGGTTCATGTGTCTGTTTGTATTGAGCCTGATGTTTCTCAAGAATATGCTCATTTATCAATATGATTCCAGTCTAAATGATGGAAAGTTACAAAGTTTAATTAAAGAACTGTTCAACAAACACAGACCATTGTCTTATTTCAGTTTTATTCAAAACAAGATGGTATAAAACAACAAAAAGTGTAACAACATGACCAACTTTTTACATTAGCTACACAAGTTTAACAAAACAAAAGTGAAAGATATCCAAAAGCAGGAGGGAAAGGTTTGGATCCACTGATACATCATCCATGTAACATAAATAAAAAGATTCCATCATTATGAGCAGAACTGGAACCTCATGTCTACAATACATATCATGCAATAACAGGTGGATCTGAATCCATCAGAGAATAAAAATCACGTGAGAGCTTCACTACGATCAGGAAAGAAGCAAACACAAAAGTGGAGAAATGCAGCGGAAGATCCAGACGTTCTAGACCGGAGAGAAGTGGAGCTGACTGAAGAGGTTTGGTTTGTGTGAATATTATCCGGGATCCATTAGGCCGAGTAATCCTGCAGAATTAAACCATTATGCAGAGAAAACCACTCTGGATACAGATATGACATAATAAGAGTGTCTTACAAACAAAAGTAAAAGCTTCTACAGATGAAATTTACATTTAATTATATTATTAATCAGATTAACAAAATATTTCTCAATACACTAAGCAGAAACAGAATATTCAGTTTTTATACGATTTTCACTGACTGGTCAGTAGTGACGTCATCGGCTACATATTGAAACTTTAAAGGGGATGTCTAAGGCTATTTCATGCATTCTGACTTGTACACAGTTAAGGAGTTGGATTCTCATGCTAAACATCGCCAAACTTTCAATAGCGCCACCCAGTGCATTTAGTTATAACTGCCTTTGAGTTTTTTGTGCTTAGGATTTATCATGGATTCCCTTCATTTAAGGCAAGCATGATTTATGGCATAATCAACACTTAGTAAAGTTCAAATAGTTTTTTTTCTCTTTCAAATAATAATTACTAGGGATGCACCGATACCACTTCTTCCAGTATTCGCCTGATACCGATACTTTTATTTTTGGTGCTTGCCGATACGGCGTACCGATACCGATATTTTTATTGCATTTGTACATTTTTTAAATATTGGGTACAGAAACCAAAAGAGTATGTATAATGTTAGTTGGTTAACTTCAAATAGATAGTCAAACCCAAATGTATTCTAGTTTTTTGTGCTTAGGATTTATCATGGATTCCCTTCATTTAAGGCAAGCATGATTTATGGCATAATCAACACTTAGTAAAGTTCGAATAGTTTTTTTTCTCTTTCAAATAATAATTACTAGGGATGCACCGATACCACTTCTTCCAGTATTCGCCTGATACCGATACTTTTATTTTTGGTGCTTGCCGATACGGCGTACCGATACCGATATCTTTATTGCATTTGTACATTTTTTAAATATTGGGTACAGAAACCAAAAGAGTATGTATAATGTTAGTTGGTTAACTTCAATTAGATAGTCAAACCCAAATTTATTCAGACACCTTCAACATTTCTCACATTATCAGTTTATTCTCTATAGTTTAGAAAATTGTAATAAAATATAACAAGAACTCAGAGTTAAACTGTGTCAGAACAAATTCAGCTTGATAATGTTAGATAACTTTGATAGAAAGGTATGTAATAGATTACAATCAACCAAAAATTATTCAGACAGCTGTTAGTATGACAGTATTTACACAACTATCAATACTTAGTCAGGCAACCTTTAGCCTCAATGACAGCCTGTAGTCTCCTGGGCATGCTGTCACCCAGCTTCATGCAAACCTCAACTTCAATCATTTTTGGTCCCAATTTGTATCAGTTTTACTGGTAGTCCACTGTATGAAGAATTTTTGGGTATAATTTGTTTATTTTGCTATCCTCACTTTACATAAATGAACTATAGCAGTGGTCACCAACCTTTTTAGGCCCAAGATCCCTGACCTCAGCCTTTATGAAAGACTAGATCTACCTATTGAAGAATTGATAGAAAAAGACATCCCAGAATGTGCTTCAAATTTGAGGCCTTTTACTTAGTATTTTAATTAGTGATGCGCCGATCATAGCTGATTCAGAATTCAGATTTTCCTTTTCTTTTAACTAGCAAATTGGATTCTGATACTGATTTTTAAGCAAATTTATTTATTTGCTTTATAACAAACAAACTGGCTTTAAACAAAAATATCTAGCCATTTGAAATTAGAGGCAACCGCTGCATTTTAATCACGATCTGCACGGGCAGTTGTTTTTGATTTGATCTAGATTAATTTCAGGATTTAAAACAAAAACAGAATGGTCTGACTTTAGGTGTTATTTACTTGTTTGCTACATAAAACATCTGCACGAAACAAAAACAGCAGGTCTGAATGAGACGCACTCTCTGACAGCAGGTGGCGCTTATGAACAGGGTTGCCAGGTTTTCGCAATAAAACTAGTCCAATAACGTTTGGAGAGGGTTCCCCTGTAAAAATCGCACTGGGGGTAAAATACACGTTTTTCGGCGGGGATTTTCCAGTAAAATTTGTATTCCAGGGACTAAATATCACGTTATTGTGGTCGCTTCAACCCGCGGACATGAACAACAACCCGTGGCAACAGTGTTAAAGTCGCCCAATTCCGCGGGAAAACCGCGGATTTGGCAACACTGCTTATGAACCGACCGCACTATAGCGTTTCCTTGTTTACCGCTGTAAACCACGCAGAGTTGCGCTTTATACAGAGAAGAAAATGCCATTGCCATCGAAACTTTTCTCAAGACAGTTCCCTTCAGTGATACATTAATATAACCCCATAAATGTAATGCATTTTTGTACTTATTTTACTGGGGTTTTTTCGGGATCTACTGGGACAGTGA
Organism: Sinocyclocheilus grahami; assembly: GCF_001515645.1. NCBI lineage: Eukaryota > Metazoa > Chordata > Actinopteri > Cypriniformes > Cyprinidae > Sinocyclocheilus > Sinocyclocheilus grahami. The sequence goes on from NW_015505874.1 coordinate 136,545, forward strand.
TAAAGATCTACCAGTCGATCGCGATCGACGGGTTGGCGACCACTGAACTATTGAGTCCTGCACCCACTAGTAAAAAAAATAATAAAAAATTATATCTATTCTCTGAATAATTTTTGGTTTGACTGTATATCCTTCGGTTATTTTCACACTTAATTATGCCCATTACAATGTATTTTACAAGTTTTTTTAATGAGTACAAGTACAGGAGCTCAGTATCGGTGCATCCCTAATAATTACAGATCAAGTATTCGAATAATCTGACTATTTGTGCACACCCCTAATTAACATTCTATTGAGCAGCAAAAATGGATGAAAACAGCACCAAAACATGACTACAATATCTACAAATATATGTACACACAACATATTTGAGTACATCTGAACTTACCGCTCTGGGTTTCTTGTTCATCTTCATGTCAAATCTGTAAGGAGAAAATATGAATTAACAAGCGGCCCATCACGGTCAGATAAACAAATTAACTTGATTAAAACCCTGCATGCAACAAACTAAAAAAAAAACACCATGTCTATGAGCTCCACAAACATGCAGCTGAAAAATAAAAAATGCAAAACCAAACAAAAGCAAAAAGGAAACTGCAGCAACATCTGCGAATTATCAGGTAGAAGCAAGCGTCACAGCATTCTTCCACATGATGTGGACAGCCCTACGCAGCTAATGGACAGAAGACACTGGAGTCAGAAACAGGAAGTAAAATTGAGACTTACTCAAAGTCATAATCAAACACGCCAGAAGGGCTGAAGGGGGCAGCGTTAGGAAAGAAGAGAGCATCAGAGGTTAGTGCACTACACTGAGCAGCACATCAGTCCCACAGTCCACTACATAGCGTGTGAATGCGTGGGTTTATACCTTCAGAAGTACACTAGATGAACAAGCTCAACAGGTCAGACACTAACGAATCCTCTCTAGGGTGTTAGTAAATATAGGACCCTAACTAGTGCTCATCTTATTTCATATGAAGTGATTCTGGATGCAACCATTAGTTTCCAAAAGAAAGCCAGAAAGATCAAGACATGGGTTTGAAGAGCAATTTAAAAGCATTACATCAGTCTTGTTGACAGCTGGGATATGTAACGAACATGAAATTATTCAAAAGTAATTCATTTCAAATTTAAGCAAAATATAGTTTTTGATTCAGTTAAAACATAAAATTTCATTCATCAAATATTCATTGTGGCAGCAAATTGTGTTTATTCTGCATGACAATAAAATAAAAATTTGCAAGGGTCTGAATTTTGTTTTTAAGAAACAATACAATTATGTATTTCCTAAAAAAAATAATAAAAAAAAATTAAAAAAAATACAGACAAACAGGTCAGTCTTTATTCATGAAAGTTAATTTTAAGGTTAAGGTTAATTTGAAACACTTTTAATATCAAACCTTACAATCCATAACTTTCCAAAAATCAGCTATAAACGCAGTAGGACCCATAAACACTCTGGGCTGAATCAAAGAAAACTAACTTCTCAAAATCTTCCTTCTGTCCATCTAATGGACAGCATCTTCTCTAATCAAACCGGTCTGAAGTGAACCAGAACAGCATCAGATAAACATCAGGACAGAGTAAGAGACTTTAGGCTGGATCTACATGAGAGGAAAGAGCTGGTAAAGATACTGAAAAAGAGAAACCAAAGCAAACTCGGCTGAGCAAGAGCCACAGCATTATGAATCTGAAGTAACACCCTCCCGTTTGAGAAAAGATATGTGGCTACCATAATCATCTATGAATATGTTCATTTATAACTGCTCCCATATTCACTCAGATGTGTCCACAAGACATTACATCAAACATTTCACAATCAAATAACAGTCCGTTTCAATTTGCACTGGATCAGCCAGAATGAGTTTGTAAGTAAAGAACCATCTTATATCCTGGACCCCAAGGGCCTGCTGGAGATCGGGTACCTGTGTCTGTTCTTGTTCTTGCGTTTCTTGTGGCTGCTATGGTGGCTTGCAGAAGACGACGAAGCAGCTTTCTGGGGTTTCAGGTCCTGCAGGGCTCCATCTGCCTCCTCTGTGTCTTCCTGGCTGGGTTCGTTTTCCTGGTTTTGGAGATCTGGGGATGTGTCGCTCTCTGTTCCGCTGCCTGGTTCACCTAACGAAGCAGAAGAAATGGAAAGTTTACAAAACGATTAAAATATTAAGTCACTAAATACGCCGATTCTCAGTAACTTACAAATCTTACAAAACAATCGTCAAATTGGCTGTTCATCATAACTGTATTTATGGGCATCACATGTACAATCAAAGTTTTTCAATGTTCATTTGACAATATCCTTTTTTACTGCCGATTCCCAAAAACGCTGTCTTGGTAAACACAAAATTGTGTCCCCAGCTCACTGTAATTACAATTAAAGCTCACTATAACTACAATTAAAGAAAACATATGACTGATAGAAATCTTTTGCAGACACAAGCAGCTTGAGATTCTACTCACGTTTTTCATTCATATGATCAGGAATTCCTCCAAGAGCACAAACAGCCTGTACAACAATCCACAAAACAGTCATTTAGATCATTTATTAAATTATTGTTCTATTTCTTCATTGTTAGTTCTTACTTTTCTTTTACTTATTATATATGCACAAATAAGGTTTATATATATATTTCTAAAATACTGACCGCCACTGATGTGACGGAGGACTTGCTGAAAAGTCGTTCCGCTTCCTTGAACTTCCTATTCCTCCGATCCGTCTTGCTGTTTGAATTCCTAAAGTAGGAGTAAAAACTGATGCTAACCTGTACATATTTAAGATATATACATCACTGGACCACATGGAGTCACATCACAACTCACTTTTGATTGGTCAGATATCGGTCCCATCCTCGAATGATGTTACCATACATCTGAGTGTCCTCCAGGTAACTGCCTTCAAATGCATAAATCTGTCTTTCTAGATTCACCAAAGTCTCCTGTTAAAATACAAATACAGTTTTAGCTGCAGCTGTCAATCACACATGACCTACATATAATCATATTATTATAATAATACTTATTTCTCTGTGCAGTTCTACTTTCTTTGTTCATTTTGTAAACCGAAGCTGTGTAGAAGTGGCATGTTTTATTTTTTATTGCTGTATGCATCATGAGGCGCCACAACAAAAGCGGCTAACACAGTTAGCATGTTAGCATAGATATACAGTAGTCACTGGAATATAATTTTTTGATACATATAGTACAAACAGGATCAAATAAGACTTTCTGGTTTCTAAATACAAACATATATTCATTTTAAAGTATTTACAACAGTTTATTTCAGACTCGTGTTTGTATGCTAACACAAATACGGGTTTTTCGGTCTCATTTGGTGCCGCATCAACACGGTTTTGGACATTTAGAAAGGGTTATAAATACCGCAAGCTCTTGTTTTCTCTTGACCAGCTCGGAGAGCTCGCGGCGGGTGTCGGGGATCTGCGGTGGAGTCGCTTTGGCGTGCATCGCCATGATGGAGCTGCTGAGCTACTCGATAACCGAGAACAGCTGAGCTGAAGCGGGACCTTCTGACTGCAGTACTGCGCATGTCCTCCTCTTCGACAGGGGGCGCGCGCTGCGCCACCAGAGCAGAATTCCAACCACTAAAGCTAAAAAACAAATCGATCCAAAACTGGTAGGGCTTCTCCTAGGAATTTTGGATTTTTATTAAGAATAGTAGTTTACTGTTGATCAATAGAATGAGGACTGCGATGCACGTGTTGTTGTCGTTCGCATGTAAAAAGAACATTTCAAATTCAGTTCATTAGGCCTCGCTGTTTGGACACGATTTTAGGGCGGGAATTATATTAATGATAATAAAATCCTGATAAATACATCAGGGTGTGAAATCCTAATAATAACGTAATTTAAAATATCCAAGAAATATATAATTGATGATTTCATTCGCATTTGGATTCCAATTTTTTATCGTTTCCATGTGACGTGTCCTCCTCCTTGACCAATGAAACGCGGGCGTGAACAGGTAAGCCACGCCTCCCTGGGCTTTCGTTCTGCGTACTATTTCCAGTTCTAGCCGTTCTTCTTCTTCTTGTACGATTTTATGGCGGTTGACAAGCCATTTGAAAGTTCTTTGCCGTAGGCCTCACAACAAAATCTCTGGCTTTCTCGCGCTTTTTTGTCTTTTCTGTCATTTTACGTACACGCACATTTCTAGCCAGTGGCCACCAAGCGGTGACAGAGTACTTGTTATAAAAGCAACTTTCTTTGCGTTAGCTAATGTACACAGACGTCACAGTAAACATTTTTAAACGGGAAGGACAATTGATGCGAAGGCAATAACAACTATTATTTTAATAATATATTTATTCAGTAGTAATATAGCTACTATGACCCGATTGGGTCATAAAAATAGAATCTTCATTAATTGGGACTTTAATGTATTTATTTATTTGTTATTGGCGTTTGCTGATTAACGTTGTTTACAGTAGGAAAGGTTAACGCATCTAACGCTCGGCGTCGCGTTTGCATGTTGCCATGGCAACACACAGTCGCTCACGCAGGCCAACACAAACTCAGTGAGTTCACCTGCGACAGCATGAAAACAACAGAACAGGTCATTTAGTGGGTTTTAATAAATAGAGACTTTTTTATGTGTATGCTTTTCTGTCTTCCTCTGAACAAAGAAAACTACACGACAAGCATGGGCAAACTATACAAGGGACTGAATGAATGTGAGTGATTTGCCTCTAGTGTCCTAAAATCGGAAGAATATTCTTATTCAGAGCCATGTATTTCTCTCTGTAGTTCAGGGATGTGCTTCATCCATTCCAACCAAGTACCAGACAATCATCATCAGCAATGAAGAGAAGAAAGGCTTTTCCTCGCAGTCAAAGAGGTTTCAAAATCACCTGGTGAGCAGATTCAATAATCCAGCTCTCTTATATTCATTTTTTATGTATTATCCGTGTCTGGGAAAGTTACTTTTAAAAGTAATGCATTACAATAATGCGTTACTCCATAAAAAAGTAACTAATTACGGTACTTCAGTACAGGCTAAACAATCACCAGCAAAGGGAGTGTGTGTGCATCTTTTAAAGTCCTTCTAATGTGAGACAGCTGTGAACTGATGATGAGATCTAATGAGTGACAGGTGATGCAATAGATGATGAGTCCGGCAAAGGATTATGGGGAATGTAGTCCAGGGTGAATGGCAAAAGTCAGGGATGGAGTGCCCACTGGTGGCGCTCAAGGGCACTCCAGTTGGTGATCGTGACAAATGCGTAACCCCAACACTGTGTATTATATACTTTGAGTTTATGGTGTGCCATTAAAAGCAATGCTTATCTATCTATCTATCTATCTATCTATCTATCTATCTATCTATCTATCTATCTATCTATCTATCTATCTATCTATCTATCTATCTATCTATTTCAGAATGAGAATCCAGGGCCTGGTTCATATATCTCAGGTGCACCTGCTGAGGGATGCAGTCCTTCATTCTCTAAGAGAGGAACAGGCAGCTTTGCTTCAAAAGTGAGACCTTGATCAAAGACTTGTTATACAGAAACATCTGGAAATGACATATCCTACATTAATCAGTGCATGTGCAGGCATCTTCTTTATGACAGAGGTCTTCCAAACTATTATGCTTTAGACATCTGACCTTCCTTGCCTTGCACTTCTTTGAAATATTTTATGATGTATAATATTACTGACTGTTTTCGCATCTTGAGGCCGGTCGTGTGCCACGTAGCTTCCGGAGATTAAGCCCAGGACCTGATGCTTATAACCTCCAGACGTCTCTACTTCACAAGCACGATTTTAACAGAGGAGAATCCAGAATGTTTCGTCTGCCGGTTGCAGTAAAGAGGGAAGAACCAAAAAATGAAAATCCTGCTCCAAATCAATATGATGTATGTATTGACTCTGGGTGTATAACTTTGTGGCAGACATTACTATTATTGTTTTTTGTCACAGTGAAAGGTTACCGTTTGATTATGATTATGATTGATTTCCAAATCATTATCAGCCTGTTAAGTTTTCTTCTTAAAACAGCTTTTCGTAGAACAACACTTATTTGAAAAATAACTATTTGTACCATTATAAATGTGTCTTTACTGTCCCTTTTGATTTGATGCATTCTTGCTGAATAAAAGTAAAAAAAATCCTACTGACCTCAAACTTTTGAATGGTAATGTATGATTTAATTCATGTTGTTGTCAGGTGTCTTATAGTGCTGTGGACAAAAATTCAACCGTTTCAGCTCAAAGTGCATTTTGCTCTAAAACCAGACGGAGTGCCAGTGTCTCAGACAACTTTAAAGGACCCTCTCCCTGTGAGTAACTCAGTTTTAGATGAAGATGATTATGTTAGAGGTGCAATGCAAACTGTTAAAACACTTCAGTAACAACATTATATGAAAACCAATGAATATTGATGGGCTTTTCAAGAGTGTGAGTGTATCTTTGCATATGCACATAATTACAACCACTGTACATATTTTAAATTCAGCAGTGAAATGAGGTATAATATTCATTGGTAAAGAAGAGATATTCCTGTGCTATTAATTAATTTGTTCACATGTTCATATTTACTCAAATCAATGTGCCAAACAAACCAAAGAAATTACGGATTATGAATCTATCCATCTTTATTCTCGTTCTGAAGGCCACTATAATGTGAGTGACATTTTGCTCCAGAAGACGCCTCAAGTTCCCATCTCCTGTTTCAAATCCACCACTGCCCGGATCCAGCCACCAGTGAGAAACAACATCCCTGGTCCTGGGACCTATAACCCCTATCAACCACCAGAACCTGTGAAGAGAACCGTTCTGCCGTAAGTGTTGAGTCAAAACTGCAATAAATTAACACCCATAGAGTTTTTTTTCATGATCTTAAGAGCAATAATGCACTGGTGGAACATGTACGTTTATATAATGATTTTTGGCAATTTATATATTGCCAGCCAAGAATTTCATCACAATACACAGATATTTTTGAAAATATTTCATATATATAAAAACAGCTGCTTTTATCATTAACTACTAGATTTTCAAAAGCAGAATAAGAATAGTCATGGATATCTCAGATGTCTCGTTCTTGATGGATTAAGAGGTTTCACTCTTGTATCTGTGCAGAAGGAGACACTACTTGGGATTATCAGCGCCACCTCTGATCCCCATCAAAGACCCACCCTTCCCTGGCCCGGGACATTATGACATAGTGAACTACAATCGTCCGGCCAAACACCTTGTATCTAGTGCCGCCTTCCTGTCCGGGACAAGCAGGTGGATACAAGACGTCAAAGGACAGGACATTCCTGGTCCCGGTAACACTTACATAACCTTTATTTCATTTAAAGTAGTGTTTAACTGTAGTGTTTTAACTTATATCATGGATATACTGTATGTACTGAATATACTAAATTTCCTCCTCCCAGGTTTTTATGAACCAACGGTGCTTTCAAAGATATCATTCTTGTGTAATCCTGCAAAAATGTGGATACCGGCTTAAACAAACTTATTTTGAACAAATTTTAGTAAACAGTTTATACAGATTTTAAGTATTTGTGTGCTCATGTTTCATAAAAATGGCATCTCAATAAGATTATTTTAAAGTATTATATCAATTGAGCTGTGATCTCAAACTGCTGTAATGAAGAGATATACACTGGTGACCAAAAGTTTGGAATAATTAAGATTTTTAAATGTTTTTGAAATAAGTCTCTAATGCTCAAGGGTATACAGTATATACAAGTTTTGATCAAATAAATGCAGACTTAGTCACTAAGTGAATCAAAGCATTCTCAGAAACATGGAGCCGCTTTCTCTGTCTGAGTCATGTCTGAACAGCTGAAAGTCAAAGCAGACACAGCTGAGCTCCAAACCCTTGATCCCTCAGCAGCCGATCTTGGACCTGCTGGATGGTGAACGTGATTATGTGAGTGATGTGCTTCAGCTGATCCTGGGTCAGTGCTGTAATACAGGGGTAGGAGCAGCTGTTGCTGGAGAGGAGGGTGTGGAGGACTGAGCTCATCTGAACAATGCCAAAATCTATGAGAGGATTTCAGACGGTCATGATGACATGAAAATGTCCTCTGGAGCATCAGTGAATGACCTCGGGACAAGGTCAACATTACTTTTAAAATGATTCATCAGGGCTGTTTTGGGCTGTTTAATACCACCTTTATCTGATTAAATATTTATAGATTATGATGTAACAATATAAAAGATGATTCAGTTATGATTATAGAATAGTTATGTTATTGGCTGCAAAATATAATAGACAATTGCTCACCAAAGCTCCATTTATTTGATCAACAAAATACAGTTAAAACAGTAATAATGTGAAATATTATTCAAATTTAATAGAACTGTTTTCTATTTCAATATATTTTAAAATGTAGTTTATTCCTGTGATGCAAAGCTGAATTTTCAGCAGCCATTACTCCAGTCTTCAGTGTCACATGATCTTTCAGAAATCAAAGGGTCTTTGCTCAAGAAACATCTCTCATTATTATCATTTTAAAAAACAATTGTGCTACTTAATATTTTTGTGTAAACCGTAATACATTTTTTTCAGTATTCGTTGATTAATAGAAGGAAATAGAATGAAACTGCAATCTTTTGTAACATTATAAATGTCACTTTTGATCAATTTAATGCATCCTTGCTTATGAATTTCTTTCAAATAAAATCTTACTGACCTAAAACTTTTTAATGGTTTAGTGTATATGCTAATGATTTTTAATGGTAATTATGACTACACTATATAGTATAAATGTTCTCAAATCCCGCCAGGATTCTAGGGTGTTCTGGGTGGTTGCCGGGTCATTGTTATGCGGTTACTAAGGTGTTCTGAGTGGTGTTTAGTGTGATGCTTTTCAGTTGCTAGGGTGATTGCTATAGGTGATAACTTACTTTAGAACTGTTCACTAAAACGGTTATTTGGGGAACCAATTGGTTCTTCTATGGCATAATTGCGGAAAGAAAACCCTTTTGGACCTTTTATCTTTGGTTTGTTGAGTTCTAGATATTTTCAGTATGGGAAGCCTTACAGTAAAATTCAGTGCAGTTGGTGAAATATTTGGAGTAATAAGTGTGCAGTAATGCAGAATGTTGTCCACCCATCCCGTATGTCGTCTGTTGCTGATATCTCAAACCCTGCAGCTGTTCAGCCACCCCTGTCAGCAGCTGTGAATATATTCAAATGCTGACCTCACCATTGTCCAAAACGACTTATCTTTAATATCATGTGTATGTCTTTCAGATTTCAAAATTAGATCATAACTGTTAAAGTGATGTGAGGTTTTTGAGAGCTTGTGCTTCTTGTGATCATGCTATTGGCAAACATAGACTAAACGGTCATTGTACATCACATGTGAGAAGAAATCAGCCATAATTGGGGTTCCTTAAAGGGGTCATATGATGTTGATAAAAATAACATTATTTTGTGTATTTGGTGTAATGAAATGTGTTTATGCATTTTAAGGTTCAAAAAACACATTATTTTCCACATACTGTACATTATTGTTTCTCCTCTATGCCCCGCCTTTCTGAAACGCGTCGATTTTTACAAAACTCATCGGTCTGAAAAAGCAAGGTGTGCTCTGATTGCCCAGCTATCCAGTGTGTTGTGATTGGCCGAATTCCTCAAGCGTGTGACGGAAATGTTACGTCCCTTACCATATTGTGATGCCTGCGGCAACCACATGTGATGACCCCTGGGCTTCGTCCACGGTGAAAGCCGATCCGGCGATCCACAGAGCGAAGTTGAAGTATTTCCTCAGCGACCAGCACGGATCAGCTCCAGGCATGACGAAGCGATATCGTCCTGTTTTGGAAGGCCAAACAAAGTAGTTTCGCTTTCACAACGAAGCACACAGCACCTTCACAACATGGCGGCGGCAACAATACTACAGCAAGAATAAAAGTTGCGCCTTCTTTCTTTGCGTGAACATTTGGGCGGCGTTATGCAAATCTTCCCACATAGTGACATAGACATGTGGGGGCGTGTTAGAACGAGCCGTTTTAGGTAGGTGTGGCTGACTCTTAACTTTTATAAAGAATATCTCTTTGGATTTGAGACTTTAGTCTTTGCAACTTTACAGATCTTCTTTATGCACCAAGAGCTTGTAACACTCCAAAGAGAAAGGAAAAATTTAAATCGCATCATATGACCGCTTTAAGAGAACAGTTCACCTCAAAATGAAAAATATCTACTTATTATCTGCTCATCCTTATGATTAACCTATAGGTTGTTTCTGTTTGTTGAACACAAAAGGAGATGTTTGCACTCAATGAAAGTGGACTGTGACCTATGGTTGTCCAAAAAAAAAAGCTAAAGAGTACCTTTAATGAAAGTAGTCTGTCTTCCTTTATGTGATCAGTATCCCAAAATGTACTGTATGTCATTACTGAAAATTATTAATTAACTAAAGTTAAAACTGTTATACATTATATATTATATTAACAAACCTAAAATTATAAATGTTAATGTTAAGAAATTAGAAACGGCAACACATATTTTAGAATGTTTTTAAATAGAAAGACTGAACAATTGTTTTCTTTTTAAACATAATCCAACATTTTTTTACAGTATAAATTAAATAAAATGAGTTAAAGTCACTGATCTACATAACATTATATATATACTGTATATATATATATATATATCAGTGGCGGGCCGTGCATTTTACACCTAGGCCTTCAGTGGCGTCCTACATGAATTAATTAATCTCTTGTCTTCATACCATCATAATGATGCCACGACTATAGAAACCATAAATATTACACAGTAATGCAGTATAACAGGGCACTACATAACAGACAGGTATCTTATGTAGCGAGAATGAATGCCATTACTAAAGAAAGAAACCCAATTAACAATTAAAAAACATACATCACCTGTAGCTGAAGCATTAACCTAACAAAATGACACAAATACAGTCCATCCGATGTTCTTACAGACATTTATTCACCCAAACGCATTTATACCT
>NW_015505874.1:147535-149871 GCF_001515645.1 Sinocyclocheilus grahami
TACTAGGAAAGTGAGCAAGTAACATTAAAATAATTCATACAAGATGATGAAGAAACGTGTATAGCCTACATGTGTTTTAACGTACCTCTGTGACTCTGCGGCCGGAGGAAATGACCGGTTAATACAGCTCCACTCGGGGAGCTGAGATATTCTAACTGAAACTTAAACCTGGCTTTATATCGCGCAAATAACATCAGCATACAACGCATCAAGCGATAAAAGAGTCAAAAATTAAATAGTGTTTAGGCCAGCAGAGAAGGCTTTGCTGGCCCTGACGGCCCACCACTGATATATATTAAAACATTAAAATAAAAATATAAAAAAATGAAAACTGAAAATATAAATAAAAATTGCTCTATACTATATAATATACTATAATAGTAGATTATAGAAATAGTATATAGTAGTTTTTTTCTATTTTGAATTTAGTATTTTTATTTACATTTTAATTTTAGGAAAATTTTAGTAATTTTGTGTTTTTGTCATTTTTATTATTATTTGTGTGTTTTTTATTCTGTTTATATATACAGTTTTTATTATGCATTTTTGGGTGTACTATCCTTTTTCTTCTTAAGGCTACACTGTAACAAATTACCATGAATTTAATGGTAAAAGACTGTAAAAATGCTACAGTAAAAACCCGTTAAATGGTTAACGGTAAATTCCCCTACTATATACGGTGAAAAACTGTATTGGACATTACATGTATTAGAAATAAATTTTACGGTAGTATCTGTCTCTCATTTTCTGTTTTTGTTTATATTAGATTCTCAGAGTCACTTAGCCACAACGAGAAAGCAATATCCAATCCATTTTGTGTTTCTAATCATTTAAACGTACTGAGACCAATTCAAAACACATTTTACTAAAGTGCAGTGAAGGTGTTTTGAAGGAGACACCAGCAACTTCTTCAAATTGGGCTTCAAAAAGGCCTCAAATATGCCCTTGATCTATCAGTGATGGATGGTGCATGTTAAAATACCTTCAATCATAACCTCTTCACTATCTGTGGTTCTGCCTCCTCTTCTGGTTTGCAGGCCACATTAGAAGAGTTTTTTGATGTAAGATCTTTACAAAGCACTGCACAGATTATATAAAACCCATCAGCATCTACTCATAAACAACCCTGATTTTTGTTTTTAAGCTTATTTGTGGTTTAAGGGGGTCCAATGTGGCCCAACCTGACCACATTCTCACCTATGTCAGCGCAACAAAGCCTCTTTTTATCCCATCTGCGTCGTTCTCCGTGGCAGCGAGACATAACTTAGATGATTTTAGGCAGGGTACGCAATGAGTGCACCATCACGCCGTATACACATCCCGGGGCTTCTGTGCTGTACAGATCTCAGTTGTTTAACTCATGACTGATTGGATCTACATTTATCTCCAAATGCCCGCAAGCAGGGACTGAAAGCAGTCTGAGAAACTCTCCACCTGACTGCAGTGCATGCTGTTTTTTGACCCATGCGTTATTTTTATGTCTGTTTTAGCTGATCAGCTTTAATCTGCATGTTTTTTAACCATTTGCATGAGTATGTTTTGGAAATGTTGATTATTCACACAAATGTAAGTGGTTCAGTGTAGGTATGCTCCACTAGTTGTTGTTGGCAGGGTTATATCAGTGGCAGCAGATGGCTGATTTGCTTCGTTCTGCTATAATGGCTTGATTTCAACTCTTAAATGCTCTAGTTAAAGTATTAAATAAGGCCAGACTCACATTAGTTTCCACATGACCCAGTCCAGTTCGAACTATAATGACATTTCAAGCAGTCTCAGATTGGTGTGGTTACAGTTATAGGGGTCTGAGGGTCTTTGACTGGCGCTGTATCAATTATTATAATTCAGGTCTTGGACATGGTTCATTTTAATACGTCTATGGGGAGAACTGTACTTTTTGAACCACTGTTTGTAATCAGTGTTGTCTTTTCATTGAGATGTGATTCTAGTTTTTTTTTCTATTCCATTTTTAAATTTCGGTTAGTTCATTTTGTTGAGTTTTTGTCATTTTTATCAGTTAGTGTTTATTTTTTAATTTTTTAATCAGTTAGTCTATCAATACAGTTTTTGTGCATTTTTATTTCAGTTTTAGCTTTAGTTATTTTAGTACATCAAGTTAAACTAAATGAAAATGAGAAATGTTGGCAACTGGTTGAAATAAAAAAAAAGTTTAGGTTTCTTTTAGATTTTGTTTTATTTTAGTTAACTTTTATCTTATTTCAGGTAAAGCAATTTATTTTTACAGTTTTAGTTTTAGTTAACTATAATAACCTGCAAAAGATTTGTTTAAGCTTATTACAAAGTTTTACTGTATATATATATATATATATATATATATA